>NW_004443939.1:32487773-32516578 GCF_000243295.1 Trichechus manatus latirostris | reverse complement strand
GGGGTATCCCCTGGTTCCCACAGGAGAATGTGATTGACTAGTTTGAATAATTCCTAGGCTGGCAGGGAACTCAAACCTGCTACTGAGAGATAAATCAGGAACTGGCTAGAGGACCTTATCTGTGAGAACACGGTGAGGAGGTTAGGTCATTCAAGGCCCTCTTGCTTTTACTAAGTTTCAAGGCAGCACAAAATATTGATCCTTAATAAGTACCCCCTCATTGTAAAGGTTCTCTTTACCACATGTCTCACAAAGTGCTTACTTTCTTTTATTTAGCTTCCAGGACAGGTTGCTAGTGACACTTTTGTTCTTCCATTGTTAGTGTCTTATAAGGAAGGGAAATGTAGTAAGACAGAACCAGATAGGGTCGTGTGGACTTCACATTGTTTTGGGCATGTGCATAGAGTTATCTACAGACATTCAGATCTTTCATGCTGCAAATACTAATCTTCTCCTGAGATGCAGGATGGTGCAGGGATTAAAGGCGTATACTCTGGACCTGCCCTGACTGGCTTTATATACTTGGTTAAAATTGGGCATTGAAGACCTTTTCACTTCGATAATACATTTTTGTAAAGTAACCCACTTAAATCTCTCAATGGGAATTAAATGCGCTCATTAGCTGTGTAACTTTGAGCAAGTTATTAACCTCTTTGTCTCTCAACTTCTCCATCTGTTAAATGCTAATAATTTATTATCCATCTCATAATTAATGAACACAACCTGACAAGTAATAAACACTTGATAAATGTCACAATTATTTGTATTTTTATCCTTAGATTATATGTCTCTATTCTGTGAATATAATTTCAAATCATTTGGGTCCAGGAAAGTGTGTGCATTGGGGTAGAAGAGAGAGAACTAGGGGAGAAGTTAGGAGGGATAGTGAAAAAAGCATTAGATAGGAGAAGAAAACTCAACGCTATCACATACATAATATGCTTAATATAACATAGTCATTCAATAATGTCACTCATTTAATGATAACATTTTAATATTATTTCGTTTAATCCTCACTGAGACATTTAAGTATGTTACTTTACAAAAAATTTAAGTAAAGTGAACTTCAGTGCCCAAATTTAACCAAGGTAAACCATTTTCACCACCAATTGTAGCCAGTAAATGACCCATTCAAATGGGAAGTATTTTGGATTCAGCCATGTTGATACTCTGGGTTCAAGCTTTGATTCTAGGTAAATTAATGAATTACTAAATTCCATTGCCAAGGCCACCAACAAACACAAGCTTTGATATTCTAACTCTAAGGGATTCATAGAAAATTATGTAATGTAATGGGGCCTACCTCATCAGAAGAGAGGATTAATGGATTTGGTAGCAGATGTTTGGGGGGTGGAAGTATATTCTGAGGTCTTGAGATGGAGAAATAGACATCTGGAAAATTCAGATTAGAGAAATTATCTGCCAGGTAGAAAATGCATAACTTCTTTCTTCTGCTTACTGAAATGACTTTTAAGTCTTTCTGTATATACAACTATTAATTCATCTTTTATAAATAAGGCACTTATTGTTGATTCTCTTAATTCTTTATCTAAAGCATTACATCAACAGTTAAGATGCATAGTCTTTCAGGGAAACTTAATTGAGAATTTACTAATTGATTGTTTTAAAGATTCAAAGGACAATGGTTTTATTAGATTAATCAAATAATTCAAGGGAAAATAAAGTCTTAAATAGATATCACTTAAGCTTAGACAAACTGATTATTTGATGATAAAACCAAAACCTAACCAAACCCACTGCTATTGAGTCAATTCCAACTCATAGAGACCTCATAGGACACAGTGGAACTGCCCCATAGGCTTTCCAAGGTTGTAAATCTTTAAGGAAGCAGATTGACACATCTTTCTCAACTGAGCAGCTAGTGAGTTTGAAGCACTGATCTTTCGGTGATAAGTTTAAAAATATATGCGATCAGCTCTTTCACTGGTCAATTGTGATAGAGGTGGAGGAATGTTTGTTTTTTTGATTTAATACAAAAATCTATTATATTATTTATGTAAACTCCTTTTCTGTTTTTCTGAGACAGTGAGGAGCTCATCACTGAATTTTATGATATATTCCTGGACCTTAAAGAAATTATGGTATTCCTCACCTTTTTTTATCCAAGTGTATAAAAGTTGATTCTTTTCACTTTTCTTCAAGATTCCATTAACTGTAATATTTAAATCAAACTTACCCTTTTCTTTGCAAATTCTTGACATTCTTAATAAATTTTTGACTATAAACTGCCAGAGGAAAAGAGTAAATGGACCAAATTTAAAACTAAAATCTATCAATATTATAAAACCCATCACATCAGATTATTTCATCATTAGATCATTATTAATCATAATCCAAATAACAAAAAAAATAAAAAACGAAACAGAGATGAGTTGTCCCTGCTAGTTAGTTATGATTGTCTGTGATTGGCCTTATGTTTCCTACGAATCTACCAATGAGTGTATCACAGATCCCATAATTAATTTTAGTTTAATGTAATGGATGCTGAAACTAGAGGTAAAATAATATTATACTAGGGATTAAAAGTAAATACAGTAAAACAAAACTGGTTGTAAAAATGTGTTAAAAAATTATAAATATAAACATTTTTATAATTTAGGCATTCTGTATTTGCTTTAATTATCCCTTGTACTGAGAAATTCCCCTGAATTTTGAGGTTTACTTCAAGCAAGAAAGGGCATGGACTTAAAGTTTTTACTGAACATATGCCAAAATTTTATGTATGAATTTCGTCTCCTTTGCTGTTTAGCCTGTGATCTGTGTGCCATTTTCTAGAAAAGTTACTTACTAAAGCTTTAATATAGATTTAGGACATCCAATGAAACATTTATTAAACCCTTTATGACACTGCATGCTAGATCTAGAGAAACACAGATGAAATGAAAAGCCTAAAATTTAAGGACACCAAAGTGCTATCTACCACCCGTCTCGTAAATCATTTTGTCCTATTGTGGTGGCTTGCATGCTGCTATGATGCTGGAAGCTACACCATCGGTATCTCACATACTAGCAAGGTCACCCATAGTGCACAGGTTTCAGCAGAGCTTCTAGACTAATACAAAGTGGAAAGGTCTACTGATCTACTTCCAAAAAATGTAGCCAATGAAAACCCTATGGATCACAACAGAATATTGTCTGATATGGTGCTGGAGGATGAACCTCCTAGGTTGGAAGGTACTTAAAATACAGAGTGATGACAACAGTGGACTTGAGAATATCAACAATTGTGAAAGTGGCACAGGACTAGGCCATGTTTCATTTTATTGTACCTGGGGTCACCATAAATTGGAGCCAACTCAATGGCAACTAACAACAACAAAAGCAAAGCGTTATGCATGCTCTCTGGGTCACTCTCTGTTGCCAACATATGTATTCCATGCCAATGATGGCTACTTTCAGGGTTTTATAATGGCTAGGAAGCACTAAAGATTGATCTCTCCTCTGAAAGAGACTAAGGATATAGCCCTTGTGGGGTATAAGAGGCCACCATATAACCTACAGATGGTACTGAGTAGAAAACTTGATGGTTATATTTAGGGAATAGTGATAGAGATAAGAGTCCCTGAGTGGCAAAAATGGTCAATCGTTTGACTACCTGCCAAAAGGTTGATGGTTTGAACCCACCCAGAGGCATCTTAGAAGACAGGCCTGGCGATCTGCTTGCAAAAGGTCACAGTCTTGAAAACCCGATGAAGCAGTTCTACTCTGTACATATGGGATTGCTATGAGTCAGAATCGACTTGACGGCAACTAACGACAACAAACGCACAGGGTTATATTAGGACAGATGAACTAAGTAAACACAATGTTTAAGGAGAAAAAGCTATTTGCAGATATTACTTTAAAATTTTTTTCTCTAACACCAAATCAAGGATCTCTGGTGGCGCAACAGTTAAGCACTCAGCTGCTAATCAAAAGGTTGGTGGTTCAAACCCACCCAGCAGCTCCACAGGAGAAAGACTTGGCTATCTGTTCCCGTAAAGATTACAGCCTCGAAAACCCTATGAGGCAGTTCTCCTCTGTCACGTGGGGTTGCTATGAGTCAAAATTGACTCCACAGCTCCTAACAATAACACCAACACCAAATAATTTTCAACAACCCTCTCGAATTCCCATAGACAAGGTCTGTAAATCTACTGCAGGGACAGTTTTATTCTAGCAGTCATGGGTACCAATTAGAAAACCCACTGAAGACTAATAAAAGAAACTAGCAAAAAGTGCATGGCCTTACAGTTTTTAGCAGTGACATTGCAGTGTTTGCTTACTGAGAGTATACTACAGTGATTAACATATTTAAATCCGTTACTGTCAACCCTTAAAAGTCTATGCTTTAAAACACACACACACACACACACACAACTTTGCTGTTGAGTGTACTCTGACTCATGCAAGCCCATGTGTTAGAGTAGAACTACTCTGTGGGGTTTTCTGGGTTGTAATCTTTACAGAAGCAGATCAGCAGGTCTTTCTCCCACAGTGCCGCTGGTTGGGTTCAAACCACCAATCTTCTGGTCAGTGGACAAGCACAAACCATTTGTGCCACCCAGGAACCTAATGTATGTGCTTACTGACATGCAAATTATTGTAATAAAGTCCTCAGTAAACATAAAATAGTAGTTCAAGGAAGCCACATGAAGGTAGAGAGTTCTTTGAAATTCTCCCAGCAGAAGACCTCCCAGGCTCCCAGCACCCACGTCTGTCTCTGAGGAAGTCTGTCCCAATTATATGAAAAGCAATCAAGAAGCTCTGTGAAGACTTGCATGAGCACTGCATGAATACTGACGAGAAAATCAGACATGCACATTAGCACTAATTTCTTTTTCCTAGGTATTATCATCGTAGACACAAGAGACACATAGTCATCACTTCCTGCATTCACCAAATTCTGAATTCAATCCTCAAAAAGGGAAATTGTACACACTTCCCTGGAGAAAGCCAATACCTACAGGAACGAAGACACATGCCTTATAACATAGTCTCAGAAGTCCTGAATGTTGCAGACATGAACGTTTTGGATCCCTGCACTTGAAACAATTTCTTCGCATACTGGAGGCATCAAAAAGTAGATGCTGCATTGCATCTTATTGCTGTGCAAATTCTTAGACATTCATCTTTGATTACAGAAGTTGATGTGTGGGTACTTAGGGGAAACTGGTTCCTGAGAAATGCAGACTCTCTTGCCCTTCATAAGGTGTGTGGTTCCCCACAGATATCCTGGTGCATTATTTAGGCTTTCCAGCCTCTCTCTGCAGGTGATAGTGTATATGCTTAGGCAGTGCAGATAAAGCTAGCTAGCATAAGTCAGGTTTCACAGCCTGACCACCTCTGAGGAACTGGATCATGCCATCCATGAAAAAGAGCAGCTACTGAACCATTTCTGTTTGGTGTTGTAAAATTGGACTTTTACTTCTGGAATGAATCTGAAGAAACTTTGTTTTTCTGGTCAGACAAAATCTCTGGGGGAAGAATTCTCAGTGCATTATAAACTAAGTTGAACAATGCCAAAGAGGCATTTCTGAGTCACCAAGTATATTTACTTATGTCAATGCTTCATAAATTCATCTCAGGGAATATTCTTCAAAAGTTTCCTTGCTTCCTTGGAGAGATTTTCTTTAGGTATGAATGCCACAATGGCTTGATTAATTAATAAGCTGATAGGCAGTGATTCAGCACCTGCTGAGACCCGTGAATCAGAACTCCTGCTCTCAGAGAACCGAAATTCTAGTTACGGGAAACATCACGACTAGGAACGTGCTATATTTTGTAATATCAACTAATAACCTTGTTTTCTCAGTAAGGTTACCTTATTTCTATTATAAAAATACAAGCAATATTTTTAGAGATGACCACATACTTCAATCAACAGTAGTCTAGTAGTCCCTCAACCTCAGCCAGAAAGGATATCTATCCTTGGTTAACCAGGTACCTCACATTTTTAGAGATTTAAAATCCTTTTCCATATGTTAATTTTATCTCTACATCAAATGGAAAAGCTAAACGTAAAGCAAACCTCATAAACAATAAGTATCTTCTGAGTGTTAACTACAGGTCAAGCAAATTAAAGACATATACATAAAATTACTGCAGTCCTCATTACTTCCAACAGCTAATTACAGACTTTAATGTTGACACCCATGCTAAGATGTGCAGGTAATCAGTGGATCATAGATTTGAAGTTCTTCAACCTCTCTCTTTCCCTCCCAGTTCCTTGACACATGTCCTCCTCCCTCTTTGCTTCCCTAATCTCCATCCATCATTCAGTCCTCAGCTTAAACATCACTTCCTCAGGAAACCTCTTTTGACCCTGAAAAAAGGGTTAGGTTCCCCGTTATATGCTATATTCTTCCGAGGCACCCTTAAATTCTCCTTCGTAACAGTCTTCAACCTCATTTACATTTTTTAAATTATTTGTTTAATAACAATAACACAAGAACTGTGTCTGACTTGCTCCTCTATATATCCCTGGCGCCCAAACAATAATAAGGAAATTCATTTTTTTTTTTTTTTTTTTGCTGAGCAAATGACCAAGCACAATTCATAATCATTAACTTTATGTTACATTAATTAAAAAAAAACCATGACTATCCTGGATATAAGAGTATATATATCTTTTGTCTGAATCTTCATTTGTAATTTACCAAGACTCCTGCCCTAGAAAATCCTGTCCATCTAGCTGGAGACATCTTTCAATTGAAATGATGCTTTATTAATTTCCATTATATATTCAATTGAGATGGAATGTCTTTTGCTTTATGATACAATTAATATATTAAATATTTACGACTTTATTATTAACAATAAGTCAGTGATACTACCTTCTCCTGCAAATAGGTCCTTATTATCTCTCCTTCAATTTATAGACAAAGTTTTCAAATGAGTTTTCTGTATTTGTTGCCTTCATTTCATCACATACCACTTATACCTCCACGCACTTTATTCTGGCCTCATTTGAGCTTTTGCTCAGATTCTTCTTCTGTGTCACTAAATCTAATAAGTACTTTTAAATCCTCATAAAATTTAATCTCTCCACAGCATTGACTCTTTTGAACCCTGGATCCTTTTGGAAATACTCTTGTCTCTCAGTTTCCATGACACCATGTTCTCTTCCCATCTCTCCTTCAAGTCTCCTTTGACCAATAATCCTCCTCTTCCTGACGTCCAAATTTTGGAGGTTTTCCCAGATGTCCATTAGGTCCTCTTCTTGAACTACACTTTCTGAGCTGCTTTCAACCACCACCAATATGCAGATGACTCACAGAATCATGTTTTCATCCAGATCTTTCATCTGTGTTCCACACCATATACCTAGTCCTCCATTTGGATGTCTGAAAACCCACCTCCTACTCTGTCTCCTTTCCGTCCTGGTACTGATCCAGTGTTCTCAATCTCTAAGAATGGTAACAACATATTTTCAGTTGTGCAAATCAGAATTCTAAGAATCATTGTTAACACTTTCCTCCCCATCACACTTTTACATTTAGAACCATCCTGTTGATTCTACCTCTTCTATGCCTCCTGATTTCTTCTTTCTCTCTCCTTCCTCTCTCTCCACTCCCCTCCTGTCCAAGCTAACATTACCTCTGACCTGCTTGACTCCAGTCATCTATTAACTTTTTTCCCCCGAGTTGATTTCTAGTCACTCCAATCTATTATCCATGCTGCAACCGGAGCGACCTTTTTAACATGGAAAACTAATCATATATCCCCGGTGTTTAAAACACTTCAGTGGCTTTCCTTTGTATTTCTCCTGACAAGCAACTCTTTTACCATGCCTATAAGGCACTGCATGGTCATACCTTCCCCTATCTTCCCAGAGTCATCTTTAACTTATCCTCTCTACCCTCTTTCCCCCTCTTCTGCCCCACTGCACTCTAGCCACATTGGCCTTCTCTCACTTGCTCGAATGCTCACTCAATATTTTTTTAATATGACATGGCCTTTGTCATTCAGTATAGAATGTCCCACCCCAATACACATAGACACAATCTACCCCCAGTTAACAGCTTGGAACAAGTCTCATTTCCTCAGAAAGGCTTTCCTTGAATTTCTGACACCAGATGCTCTTAAAGCATCATGTACTTCTCATTTGAGTTACCTGTAATTGTACTTGATATTTATCAATGCCCATTTTCCTCAGCAGACTGCAGGGTCCAAGAGCATAAGTATGATCTCTTTGATTCTCAGTTATGTCCTCACATCCTGCCTGATGCTTAGCAGGTGTTCAATAATATTTTATTAATAAAAGATAAAGTTTTTGGAACAAAAATTGAGCAAAAAATTTATTGAGTGTTGATTGTCTGCAGGCACAACAAAAATTACATAAAAATATATTGGAGATTGTCACTGCCCTGAAAGATCTTCCCTTTTGGTTTAGGAGATAAACATAAATAGAAATAACTAAATATTACACTAAATAATTAAACAACATCAAATGTAGTGGCAAGAGAAGTCATAACACAATTTAAGAAATAATTTACAAAGCAGTACAGGAGCCATATCATCTGAATGGTCTAATGATTATTTACAGATGAATAGAGTACTGAACTAGGCATTGAAGGATGAGAAGGAGTTGGAGAGTCAAAATGGAAAAGGCAGATGCTTCTGGGGAGAAGAATGGAATGAACAAGTTCCAGAGGCAAGCAAGCCTGGGAGATCAAGATCAATGGAATGCCCTCACAGCAGCCCTGATAGGGCTCCAATGTTCCACAGAAATGAACAGAGACTGTAGTCCCAGAATGTGATAAAAGCCAGACTGTGGTATGGAAAGAATTTTAATGGCTCGAAAATCTGAAACAAAGCTTTAGTATTATACTTCTACAAGGTAAAGAAGTACCGTTGTTGCATAACTGGAATGTGGGAAGCAAAGGTGTGAAAATCCAATGGGCTGGATTAAAGAAAAAGTTTTAAACCAGCTTTCAAAGTTGTAGTCTGCCTTACTGAATCGTTTCCCAAATCTCAATGAAGTCTTTAAAATTATCAACACATAAAACAGTGTGTGTTATTTCCCTTAAAGTAAAATCTGTTCCATGTCTTCAACATTCTACTTTCCATGCTTAATTGCACTCCAAGAATCTCCCTTTAAAGAAAACTGAGGCAAAGTTGGTTTGACAACAATCCTTGGAAACAGATTCTTCATTCTTAAAGTTACGTTTTTCTTGAGATATCAGTTCTAAAAAATAGACTAACACTACTGGGCAATATCAAACACAAACATATTACTTGATCTGTGGAACTATCATTTTCCAAAAGAAGAATTAAGAAATTCAGAACTTCTCTCTCAGAATATCCCACAAAGAAATACTAATGTAAATACGAATGTTACGCTGATTTATTTCACTTCTGTGGATGCTTATCAATAAAAAAATACTAATAAAATAAAAAATATTATCAGATCTCCAAGTCACCATGGCACCTAGGCCAGAATGATGCCTAAAAATAGACTTTTCATTGAGATTGCTTATCAAATTAAAACATCACAGAGTTTGAAGAGTCAAACATTACCACAAGACGCGTTTTGATAAAGATCAGTTTCTCCTCCTCCTCCATCACTATCGCTGCTTCCTGCTTTCGGAGGCATTCATTTAGTTGCTTAATTTCAGACTGAGGCATTAGCTACTGACTTCCAGCTTTGGGAGAGAAGAATCTCACTCTTTGAATTCCTTCCCCTCACCTGGGTCTCAGCACGTTCATCCACAGTTTCCACCCTTCATCCTCTTCAGGTTGCTGTTGAGTAGGCTCTGACTTTATGTATGTTGTTGTTAGTTGCCATCAAGTCAATTCCAACTCACAAGGACTCCATGTGTTGCAGAGTAGAATTACTCCATAGGGTTTTCTTGGCTGTAATCTTAACAGAGGCAGATCACCAGGCCTTTTCTTCTTCAGTACCACTGGGTGGGTTGGAACTGCCAACGTTTAGGGTAGCAGAGCAAACTGTTTGTGCCACCTAGGGACATTTACCTTATTATGTATAAGAAAGCAAAATATTGCCCAGTCCTGAACCATCTCCATGATCTTTGATATGTTTGAGGCCATTGTTGAGGCTATTGTGTTGGTTCATGTCATGGAGGATTTTCGTTGTTTGTGCTGACCCTCTACTTTGTTGTTGTTGTATGCTATGGAGTCAGATATGATATCCTTCTCTAGCAATTGGTCCTTCCTAATGACATGTCCAAAGTAAGCAAGAAGTCACTCCATCCTTGCTTCTAAGGAGCATTCAAACTGTATTTGTTCCAAGACTAATTTATTCATTCTTCTGGCAGACCACGGTAGGCGTATCATACTTTTGTTTAGACCCACATTCAATGTTTACATTATTTTAACTATGCAAAGCTACTAAGAGCTGAGTTATTAATATACAGTAACATTTTCTTTCCTGCCCTACTATCTGGTTTTCCTGGAATTATGATCACTTTGTTTATAGCTTGATTAATTTTCTTTGTAATTATCACTAGTTTAAATCCAAACTCTCTGCCAATATTCTAATCTCTTGCAATACACTAAGCCACATTATCTATTTCATCTTTTTTTCAGTAATCACTTTTTCAGTAATCACTCCTGAAGCTTTCTGATTCTCTCCAGTCTAAACGTACAGAATAGCTGTCATCTTAGAATTGTTTTCCCTCATAATCTTGAGAGATCTCCTTTATCTCCTCAGTTGAATCTACTGTTCCCTGGATCCTTTCTCTTTCTTTTTCTTCTTATTCATTTTTATGTGGTGTATACTCTAGTAGCTTTCTAAGAAAACTCATTTGAGAGGTAAACATTTTTATTAGCTGAATGTCTATACATAGCATATTCTATCTTTATACATATTTGTTATACAACCCTTGTTTAAAGCTTATTTTCCCCTCAAAAGTTTCAAAGTGTTAATTCATTGTTTTTCAAATTCCGGTGATGTTGAGAAATCCAATACTGTTCTAATTTTTATCATTATTATGAAATCTTATTTCATGAAAATTATTGAGAATTCTCTTATTTTCCAGTATTGTAAAGTTCCATGATAATTGACAGTGTAGATCTCATTTTACTCATTGTACTTGGTACTAGGAACATCGCAATCTAAACACACATCCTTCAGTTCCGAGAAATATTATGTAATTATTTCTTTGGTGATTCTTTTTTTTCTATTTTCTCTTTCTGGACTGACCCTTTAATTTTCCTATCCTTCCTTTCTTATTTTCCGTCTCATTTTCTGTTTTTGCTTTTCTTTTCCAGGGGTGGGGGTCTTCAGCTTTATTTTCCATCACATCTATTTTTTCTTAATTTTTATGACCATATTTTTAATTTTTAACAATTTTTTAATTGTTAATTTCCAAGTGGTGCTTTTTAGTCTGTTATTATTAAATCATAATAACACTGTGTCTTTATTTCAAAAAGTCATTATCTTTTTATATCTATTTTTTCCAATCTTTCTTTTCTTGCAGAGTTTCAATTTTCTCCAAAAGGTTTTTCATCTCTTTGTATGTTTGACTCTTATAGTAGAGAGTTTCCTCCATTACTTGTTGATTACTAGCTACCTGTCCATAATGAAAAGTAAGTACTTTGTATCTAATTGGAGGCTTTGTATGCGTGGAAGGGATTCTCCATTGTTGGGTTCACTATAGGATGGCCTGGCTATGCACTTAGTAGATAATTCCAATGATATCATTGGTAGGTCTTTTTAGTTTGGGCTCATCAAATTCTATGGAAAAGAATAGTCCTATCTTTTATCTGGAGAGTAATAGTCTGGCAGCCAGTATTCTGGGAGCCAAGTGGTACAAGAAGTCTGAGGGGACCTCAATATTTTATATGTAATCTTCTATTTAACCTCTGTTATTTTCAATGCAGTATCCTTATATTCAACTACACCTCTTGCCCACAGTCCCTCCATTTTGCCGTTTCCAGAGAAGAAATGTCTATTGTTCTGCCAGTAGACAGGGGAGGGACAATTGCCTAGCTACACACAACAGAGTGGATAAGGATATCTAAATACTTCTTAAAAGTGTTTTCAACCAATCACTCTTTTTAGCATCAGCCTTATTCACTCTTCCAGGAGAAAGTATAATAACCTTTTCATGGATTCTGTGGTATAAATCATTTTGCTCGTCAGAATTTGTCATTACTGGCTTATGATGCAACTTTCTGGGGTCTACTAACTCAGTTACCACTTACTCATTTGTTTTCTAGCTCCTAAATAATTTTGGGTTTGTCATCTATTCCCCTCCCCCTTTTTTAATAATTGTATGTCTTTTTTTTTAAGTCCCTTTATTATCATTTTATTAGCATCTCAGGGGAGCAGATATAAATATGTGTGTTCAATCTGCCATCTCTAGACCTCTTGAGCTGTTGTTTACTCATCTGTATTGATAAGAGTGTTAAGGAAAATTTTTCAGTGATCTAGTGAGGATTATATAAGTAGGATACATGTAGAAGTGCCAAGCAGAAAATCTGGCATACAAAATAGGTATTCGACAAATATTTGCTGCTCCTTCCTTTTGAAGCAGTAACTATAATCATCTTCTCCATCCTACTCTTGCCTTCTGGCTGTCCTATCTTCCCCACTCTACCAATGGAGATACTGACGTGTAAATAGGTTCATATGAGTTATCAAACGGCATATCAGTCACTAGTGACAGAAAGACTTAAATCTTTCCCTTTCTTTTTTGTCATTATTTTTCAGTCTGAGCCCTCATATGTAAGGATGCCAGTTTTCCTTTTGCAAAATTGGGCTTCTCATTTTCTCTAACAAATAAGTAAACTATGGCTACAAAAGATGTTTACACAAATGGTCGAAAGTGCTGAATTTAAAGGGAAATATATGTGATCAGCCATGGCAATAACTAACTAGTTAAACAGGCAATAACAATGTCCACAGCGGGCATATGAACTGGCTATATTTGTCCTTAAGTACGCTCAGAATTTGAAAACTTCTCTATAAGCTGAGTAGGAATATTACCATTTCTAAGAGGATCACAACCTGCAAGGCAAGGTGCTCCTTTCTGGATCCCATACTGGTACCAAGCAGACTGGGTAAGGTTTATCTGGGGAGCATTAAAAAATGGATCCCTGGGTCCTGCAATCAGATATTCTGATTCTAAAATTCCAGCTAAGGGTCAGGATTTTCATTTACTCTTCTCACTTGATTTCATTTGCGGCCAGTTTGGAAACCATTGTAGTAGAGCACATCATGTAGACAGAGCGGGAATAGAGCAGCAGTTTCTTACGAGATCAGTGAAGTGTCCCAGTAAAAGTTTCTGGAAGTTTCTATTGTACTTTTCTATGTTGTTGGCTCCAAAATATTGTTTGAATGAACTTTCTCCTTGAATTTACTACTCTGAATATGTTCTATAACCCTGGATGACAGAGCAAAAGAAGGAGCTGACATTGCAAGGAAGACACTTGGGACTTTTCAGAATTTTCATATTCCATAGCAGATTTCCAGCAGAGACGAACACAATGTGCTCTTGATTCACTGATTAATATGTTAACAGCTTTGCTGCCTCCACCTAGAAACAGAGAGTGCTAACTACTGGAGATGCTCTTTGCATTGTACATGTTGGTCTTCCATAAAACGTACCATCATCTAGAGATAGTTTTTCACCAAACATTTATATAATTTTATTGTTGTAAAAATTTTATTTATTAAGGTGTTCATGAGGAAATTTAAAAATCGATAAATTCTTCCTTTGTGACAATAAGAAATTTCTCCTGAACAAGAAAGTGTAGGTTAAGTCTGAATCATTACACTAATGTTTTATTTTGTTTTCTTATGAATTCAACTTTCTTATAAATACAAATTCTTGTGAGTTTAGCATCAGGCATATTTATAGATGCTAAGCTCTAAGTGAATGCTTCAAATATAATCACAGAATTTTATTGCCAGAAAGAACTAAAGATTATGCTACTCCAAAATCCTCACTTTATTGGTAAATAAACTGAGGCTATGAAAATCTAAATGTTTTACCTATAGTCATACAACTAGTGGTTGACATCAGAATCAGATCTCCTAATGCCTGGAAAAATTCTATTTCCACAATGCCACTTTTCCCAAACTATGTCATCCCAAAATATGTTAATAAGTGTTTCCTGGGGAACAAAAAATATAAAACTTTGCTTACATAGAATTCCCACAAAGGGTAACTGTGGACAGTCTTTCCTAAGTGTTTGTCCATGTACAATTCTGGCCTTATGGCTATAAGTATTTCAAAAGGAACTATAGAATACTTTTGGGAAATCACCTCTCTTCTGTGGCTAAATTCTGTCTGCATTTCCACATAATTATACTCATGGAGGTTGCATTGTTAAATCATTTCAACTTGGTGAAGATTTTCTCACAATTCTGTTTGGATAATAATATCCAAAACTTCCCTAGTGAATAGAAATGATATTGTATAAGAGTTCAAAAGATATTATAACGATGTGTCCTAAAGAGCTATAGCCAGACTGATGTTCTTTTGGGGAATATTTTTGTAGTTTCATTTTCAAAGCTGTTTTCTGCTGCAACTCTGCAGGGGCCGCCACATTTGTGTATGAGATCTAGGAACGATGCAGTTACATTATTGTAACCACTTTGGAAATTCTCGACCTTGATCTATACAGAATGTTTCTACACTTCCTTTAACTGTGCTATTATTACTCCTGTTTCCCCATTTCTATTTTTCCTTTAATGTGCCTTGAGCTCCTCAGATAAAAGGATTATCAGAAGTACAAAGTGATGTATTATTACGACAAGCATAGACCTTATCCCTTTAGTTCATCAGTTAAACTTTGGTCCATTGACTAAAAATGGTCAAATATTTTTGAAGTATGCTACCAACATATTTCTGAGAACTTATAAAAATTTTGAAGGACATATATAGAATTGTGTTAAGTCTTTCAAATGCTCAAATGCTGATCTCTAGAATTATATGTTTAGCCCTTCTGAGGACACTTTGAATGTATGTTTGTCTCCTTTTTTTTTTTTTTTCCCTGAGATAGACAGGGATAATTATGACAATCTATCTTCTTTCTTGATAGTAGTTGATAAACGGGAAGAAGTTGCTTGTTTCTAAGTATTGACAATTCCAGTCAGTGCTACCATCAAATTAGAAAGTGATTAGGAAAGAGAGTTGGAGAGAAAGATCCAAGAGTGTTTACTTTGTTTCTTCCCATATTTTGTTGTAAAGAATAAACAGCTTAGAACACTTGAACTGGTGAAAATAGTCTGAAGAAGGCCTATGAAAGTCACATAACTCAAAGGAACCCCACACATTGGGATCACTGGAAATATACATTAATTCTTTTCTGAGCCTACCAGCTCCCAAATGTAGAACTTGACTCCACCCATTTGTATTCATATTCCTCTCCCAGGTACCACTAAAATTCTAATCTCTCAGGCAAGAAATTTACATACTCATAAGTTTTCCTTCCTATTCCTTCATCACCAACAGTTCTCAATTTCTGAACACTGCCATATTTACTTCAAGATCTCTCTCTTTGGAGTCCCTAGGAGATGCAAACAGTTAACATGCTTACATGTGAACCAAAATGTTGGAGGTCCAAATCCAACAGAGACATCTTGGAAGAAAGGCCTGGTGATCTACTTCCACAAAATCAACCATTGGAAACACCATGGAGCACAGTTCTACTCTGACACAAATGGGGTCTCCACGAGTGGTAGTTGACTGGGCAGCAAATAGTTGGTTGCTTATCTCTCTCTTATTTACTTTTCCTTTCTATTTCCAGGCACTTGCATAGTATACCATCTTATACCTGAACTGCTGCATTTTCTCTTATCTGATCTTTCTTTTATTAAGTTCACTTTGCATTCTAACTTAGATTGTAATTTCCTTAACAGGCACTAGTCTCATGCTTCTTTTGTGTCCTCAAACATAGTACTGAGAACTTCATTGGACCTCAAACATATATGTTAATTGATTAATTAAAGTCCAGAGATAGTGGGAAGGGCAAAAATGACGTACTTAAAGGAGATACTATGACCTTCTGAGTCTAACTATAGAAATTCTAGATTTCACATTCAGAGACAAGTTCAACAGCATTGATCTCTGGAACGAGATGGACAAAATGGGTGCAATGGTGCTGATATTAGGGCCCCCAGGTGGGTTAAGGTAGCAGAAGAAGAGTAAATGATTTACAATAATCATGTTATATTTTTGCTCTGCAGCTCAAGGGTCTCTTACCACCTTGAACATGTATCTTATCTTATATTTGTATTTTATTAGAAGAGACCTTTAATGTAAAAGAGGAAAGAGTGGCAAGAAATTTTAGTTAAAATGTTAACCCTGATTCTTTTTCTCTAGGGGCATCAGAGGGCAGATTCTCAAAGACTTTCAGGAAGTCTCATGAGCAGTACAGTTTTACATTAGTCAGGGTAGTCAGGAAACAGACGAGAATGTCTTGCCCTCTGTTCTTCTACCTGATACAGTAAATGGGGTCAAGTGACCCTACTTGAGGTTGAGGCTGGAGAAGGTAATAGAAGGAGACATGTGCAAGCATAAAGATAACCTTTCAAATAAATTTTGACATCTTCCTAAAACAAAAGCTAGAGGCAGGAAGCTCAGCCCTTGTGCCCAGCTGTCTCACCAATGCGAATTGTAAGCCCATGTCATTTAACTGCTCTGATACTCAGCTTCTTCACTTTTTTTGCAATAGGTAGTGGTAATGACAGTTATGGATTGAATTCTGTCCACAAAAAAGGTACATTGAAGTCCTAACCTAGGTATCTGTGAATGTGAACTTGCTTGGAAATAGGATCTTTCTTTGAAGATATTATCAATTAAGCTATTCCTGAGTAGTGTGGGTCCTAGTCCTAATCTCTTCTGAGTGATGTCTTATAAAAGGAGAGGACTGACAAGGAGAGAGAAACATCCAGGGGAAAGACACCATGTGAACGTACATCTACAAGCAGTAAAGGAATGTCAAGGATTGATGGCAACCACCAGAAACTAAGAGAAAGGCATGGAACAGTTCCCTTCTCAAGGAGTTAGATCCTGATTTGGCTCTTTAGCCTCCAGAACTATAAGAAACTAAATTTCTGGCATTTAAAGCCATCCACTTTGTAATATTTGCTATGGTAGCTCTAGGAAACTAAGACAGACACTTACCTGAGAGGAATATTGTAAGGTGGAAGGAAAGACAGATTTTTCATAATACAATGAATTCTTTATTGACAGACAAACAGACTAATTATGTTCCTCTAGGTGGGGAAAATGCCTGGCATAGAAGCACTTAAAGAAATAATGTGCACAAAAATATGGAGAGGAGAATGTTTCCTGGTACGCCATTGTCATGAGATCATGTGGTGGTCTAGATCTTCCAGCTCCTCAAAGGCCTGCAGAGTAGAAGCAACAGTTCTATGGCCCAGTGGCCCAGAAACAACCATGATCTTCATTGCATTTATCTTTGTCACCCAGTGACAGCACTTATGGTTTTGTATATAAGTGGGGCAAGACAAACATAGAGGACTCTATGATCTTAGAATTTATTGAAAAAGAGCTTGTAGGACTTAACAAGCGAAATATCAATAAACAGAAGAATAGAAGGGTTAGGCCCAGAGTCAAAGAAAAATCAAGTCTACTCATCAAATACAGTAGCGTGGAAGCAGAGACCAAGTAGAGACCAGGGATGACAATGCATGTAGTGTTTTTGAATTACAGGTAATAAGCAGCATCCAGATACTAAGGATATTGGAGTGATGGGGAGCCTCAGCATCTAGGATTTTTATTAGACAAAGGAATAAATGATTTCTTCCTTCCTCCTTCCCTAATCAACAACTGTATGTGGCAGAGGAAGTAATTTAAAGAAAGGCTCAAATTTCAAAGCTTTCCACTTGCTTTTTTATGTTGTTAAAGTGTTAATGGTGGAGACTCAAGGAAAAACCTTTTTTTTTTTAAAAAAAAGAAGTACCTTAAAAGTCCTTTTTGGATGTGAAAGACAAAATTGGCATGGTCTGAAAGTTTATTATTCTGCTGCATAAAAGAGGAACATAAATTTTTGAGTTTTCTTCTGGTAGTTCCAGAGAGAGAAGTTCAAAGCGCCCCAGAGAAACAGAATAGTAGGAGAAAGATAATATTTAAAGGGAGAAAAAAAAGCTCCCCCCCCAAAAAAAAATGAGAGCTGTAAAATGAGGGCAAGTTGTATCGATTCCTTTAAAATATTTCTCTCATTCTTTCAATCCATCCCTACCACACACACACACACACACACACACACACACACGATTAACACAAACCACAGCAGCAAGAAAGTAGCCCAAGCTATAGTTTTTCATATATACTTGAAAATGCTTAATTCCTGGTACTTAATTCATATTCAAATTTCTCCAGGTACCCCAAGATTTTTTTTAATACAGGCAGTCCCCGGGCTACGAAGGACATCCATTCCTAAGTCTGTTTTTACGTCGAATTTATAGGTAAGTCAGAACAGGTACATACAGTTCTTATTTTGTGTCAGTCAAACGTTTGTCTTAGCATATAGTAGATATTTTACCTTTCTATGCACATAAAATACTTCAGAAATACTGCCAAACCACGCAATGTTTTCATGAGCATCACAAAGTAGTGTGTGTGTTTGTTATTACAAACCATTGTGTTTAACTTTAATTTTTAATATAAGAGCGGGAGCCCTAGTGGCACAGTGGTTGAGAGCTCAGCTGCTAATCAAAATGTCGGCAGTTCAAATCCAACAGACACTCCTTGGAAACCCTATGGGGCAGTTCTACTCTGTTCTATAGGATAGCTATGAGTTAGGATTGATTCAACAGAAACTTTTTTTGTTTTGTTTTTTTAATGGCAGCCCATTCTTAAGTAGGAGTTCTTTGAAGTCAGATGTTCGTAATCCAGGGACTGCCCCTAGTTGCATTTTTTTCCAAAGATCTATTGAGATCTGTTGCCACCGAGTTGATTCCTACTCATAAAGACCCTATAGGACAAACTGCCCCATAGGGTTTCCAAGGCTGTAATCTTTATGAAAGCAGACTGCCACATCTTTCTTCTGTGGAGTGGCTGGTGGGTTTAAACCGCTGATCTTTGGTTAGCAGCCGAGTGCTTTAACCACTGCGCCACAGGGCTCCCTATTTTTTTCAAACAAGGTTCCAATCTAGGTTACACATAATATCTATTGTGCCACTGCAGCTAGTAAGAAATCTGAGGAGCGGCATCTTCTCACCAGTGAATATTCTATTCCTCCCACCATTTTTCTCCAATAGTTTTAACATCCATTGATGATGGTGCTTGTCATGTGCATTTTAAAAGATGTCACTTCAGTTCTACTTTTTAATTTAACATTTACCTTCATTCCAATTCTGCCCAAAAGTCTCGACATAAGCTTTCTACACAAAGCTACCCTCTAATAGAGCATGCTGATTTTTCCTTATAAAAACAGCTCTACACACTTTTTAAGAGTCATCATAAAGTTTCTTTTCCCACATAATTTATTTTTTTTAATTTTGATCTTATCTAATTCAAGAAAATATCTCTGTAAGAAACTATTTTGTTTTCCTTGGATACAAAAAATAAATAAAATTAATTTCAGCTTTATTTGATAGTTGAAGAACCAAGATGGCATGCCTAATTCCCCTTTCCAGATTTCAAAGACTCTAGGCCTCTGCACGAAACTCTCAGTGAAATCTATGGCAGTTCTGAGCACAGAGGGGAATGTGATGAGAGACTTGGGTCCAACTTCTTTCTTGTCAATCAAAATCAAAACAAAAGGAAATTCATAATAATTTTAACATTTGGTTTAAAACATCTCAGACCGAGAACGCTACATCTAACTTATCCAGTAATTATTAGACTATGAACTGTAAAACACCAATTCATTAATTATTTTTCTCAAAAACTCATTAAATAAAATGCTTTTAATAGAAATAATTTTTTTTTCCCTGCATGTAGCTTTTTTCTTCAGAGGCGATGTTCCATTTTGTCATTTTTAGCCCCAGTAAAACTGTGTAGAATTCTTAAAAAACATAACTCCTAACACGGTGCAATGCACAAAGTCAGTTAAAATGATTATTACCTCATGTCTGAATTACACATATATTCTTCTAATGGATATCCTTGCCTGCACCCTTTCCTAACCCCACTCTCTCCCTAAATGAACCTTTAAAAGATACTAGTTTCTACACTTCATGCCACTGCTGGAAAATGTCCATAGCTTGCCACTGTTTGAGAATCTGGCTTAAATACAATATCCTGGGATCTTAAAGCCTTTTGCATCTCACCTCTTCTCTCCAGCCTTGCTTCTCCTAACTCCTGCCAGCATCTCCTGAGTCTCATTTGGATTGGACACTTTGCCAAAGGCAGAGGAATGTGTACCCGAACCTAATGCGGTGCAACTTCAGGGCTTCTCGCTTGCACAAGTCTCTTGCAGAGACCTGCCCTAAGTTTGTTTGTTTTTTTTTTTTTTTAACCTTTGTTTTCCTTTCCCTAAAGAGACCTCCACGAACAACTTGAACTTCCCCTGGCCATATGTCAAACTCATTAATTCCATTGTCTTTTCATAAAATAGTACCCCAGCTTTGAATGTCCCCTCTTCCTTCTGCTTTTCATCTTTGCACATTTAAATCACTTCTTAAAAGCTCAAATCAACTTCTTTTCCTCCATGAAATATCTCCCAGCTGCCAGGATATTTTACCACTATGATGTGCTTCTATTCTTTGTTATTTCTTCCTTCTATTCTCCTGTTTTAAAATAATTTGTTATTTTTTGTGCCCCTGTAAACCACCGTAAACAATTTTGGAACATGGAATGTATACACACACATATATACACAACTTATAGTGTTTTGCAACAACTCTCCATTCTAGGAATTTTTGCAATGCCATGTATTTTGTTATTTTATTCTATATTGCATCTTTTGTTTTTGTTCAGATAAGTAGTTCTACGTATTTTATTTATAACTCAGGTATTAAGACTAGAATTCCCAAAGTTAGTTCTTATTAATTCACAGGTGTTTGATATGTCATAAACATTCGCTTATCCCCAAAATATTTATTAAGTGTCACCTACGTGTTTGGCCCCCACCTGTCGGTCAGTTTGATGTACTGTGATTGGCTTGCTCATTGTGATGTTGGAAGCTATGCCACCAGTATTTTGAATACCTTGGTGAACAGGTTACAATGGGGCTCCCAGGCTAAGTCAGACTAGGAAGAAAGGCCTGGTGATCTCTTTATAAAATTTAGCCAATGAAAACCGTATGCGTCACAAAAGAACATTATTCAATTCAATTCACTTGCTTTGGGAATAAGCAGGAGGGATCAGTTGCTGCAGGAGGAGATCATGTTCAGTGAAGTAGAGAACTGGCGAGGATGAGGGAAACCCTTGGTGAGAAGGATTGGCACAATTGCCATGTGATGGACTCAAACATGCCAGAGGTCATGAGGATGTTGAAGGACTGGACACTATGTATATAAGGTCTCCATGAGTTGGAGTCAACTAGACAGCAGCTATCTATCTACCTATCTATCTATGCACTAGGCACTGTACTAGGTATAGTCTAATAGTGGCTACAAATAAGTGAATAGGCACAAGTTAGTGTATGAAATGCTGAGATGGGGAAATCATCTTGAGGGAGCACTAGTCAACTGGTTAGATAGGGAGAGAAGGGGGTCACTTAATGGGATTATAACGTGGTTCGTGTTTTCTACATTTTAAAAAATTGTGAATCCCACGCAAGACGGACTCCTTTTGTAAAGTGCTTTTAAAACCTCTTCCTCCCCTACCACTTTATCTCTAAGCATCTTAATTCTAAGAGACAAATGTGACCTACTGAGAGAAGGCTGCTGCAAAGAGAAGGCAGCCACAGAGCTTCAGATAAGAGAAGCAGGAAAGCTGTTTTATCCTAAGGTTAACAAGTGCAACTGGGAAAACGGAACAATTCAATTGAATGATTGATTTTGGACTTGTGCTTGCTGGTTGGTTTGGTTTGGTTTTTGTTGGTGAAGGAGAATGGTCATTTAAAATTTGCTAGCTGTATTTAGAGGAGACCTGGTGGCGTAGTGGTTAAGATCTTAGCTGCTCACCAAGAGGGTTGGCAGTTTGAATTCACCAGCCACTCCTTGGAAACCCTATGAGGAAGTTCTACTCTGCCCTATATGGTCACTATGAGTTGGAATCGACTTGAAGGCAACTGGTAGCTGTATTTAGTTTCTGGTGGCAGAGACATCAATTTAAAGCAAAACTTTTTTTCTTTGTTTGACAGAAATCAACACGTGGGTCTTTAAGTTCTACAAATATAAGGTGACTATCCACCCATGGTTCTTGAAAAAAACTGTATTGCATCAAAATTAGAACACAGGTGATGTAAATTTAAGCATTAAGTATTCTGTTTAGTAAAATTTATTGGACAGATCTACATCATTATTAATAGAGCTAATATGTATTCCATTCAGGGGATACAGCCAACCATCCAGTGAAGACCAGGGAGGTGCCAAGTCCAGATCAGGACCTTTCCAAGGTCTATTCACCAGCATGACTCGAAGGGAAGATCTGAACCAGAATGACCTCCTACATTTTTCCCGTTTTGTAAATTTCTGTGAGAAAATACTTGGAGAGAGACCCAAATCTCTATCTAATCTGAATCTACATGTACTAGCTAAAGCAAGATGAAACAAAACAACACTTTAATTCTGCAAAGACACAGTGCTGGGAGTGAGATACATAGTGTGACGGTTAATTTTATGTGTCAACTAGTCTACAGTTTCCTGTTGTCTGGCCTAACACTAGTCTAGCTGCCGTTGCAGGATGTAATCTAATGCAAATTGCAGTTAATCACTTTCCATAATGCAATCTAATTTAATGCAATCAATTAGTTGAACTCATGCTAGTGTAAGGTAGATCCTAAGCCTAATCACTTTTGAGTCATAAAAAGAGCAGAACAGACAACAGGGAAACACACACGGGGAAGATAGATGCCATGTGAGTATTGCCAAGGAACCAAGGAACACCTGGGAATACCAACAAGAAAAGAATCAACATGATGTCCTGGTTTGGACTTTTAGCTTCCAGAACTGTGAAAAAATAAATTTTTGTTCTTTATAGCCACCCACTGGTGGTATTTCTGTTACAGCAGCTCTAGAAAACTGAAACAAGTGGGCATTAGAGGGAAAAGAAGGGACCTGTTCTTTGGGGGACTGGATAGTTGGGAAACTGAACTTAGAGATGGGGAGATACTTGGACATTCTCATAGATGAGAGTTAGGTTGGGCCACAACTTGTGAAAACTTACCAGGAATAGACCCTGTGTCCACAGGTTGGTTTGGGGCCTCTGGGTCCTGTGAAAAACTTCTTCCGCTAGTCATTTACTTTGCTTTGTATTGGACTGCTAATGACTCTAGGCATTCAGAGACTTTGTAAATACAACAAACTGGCTCCAACTATGCCTTAGATTTTAGAGACTTGAAATGGAGCCAAAATGTACACTTAGAGTGAAATTTTATAGAGCTATCAGAGGAGCTGGGAACAGACAATAATCTGAAGTGCTCTGAAGCTTGCATATTTCATAACAAAAATGGCTAATGGAGATGACAAGTGAACTCAAGACATATATGCAGCACATGTACACACTTTTCAGGTATCTAAGGAGAGACCCAGTGGAAAAATGGGCTTCTCCAATCTGTAAGTTGAAGGCCCGTGTCATAGTTTGACTGATAAAGGAAGATTGACTTGTGTTGGAGTCACAGGCTAGTGATATCTGATAGCATATCAATTATCCAGTAATTGGCACCGTCTTCTCTTTGATTAATAAAATGTATCATGAGGAGAGAAGTGGACTCCTCAGCACAAATCACAGGAGAAGAGTGTGGCATAGATCCCTAGAAGAGCATCAGTACTGAATGAGGACTGTATACTTAGCAAAACTTATTTAAGTTTTTGATAGGCAATGCAGTAACATGGTTCAAATCTTAAAAAATAAAAAGGATATTTAATGGCAAATTTCTCTGCCACTCTGTTCAGTAACAACCCATTTCCCAGAAACAACCATAGTTGATTTTCACAGCCTTGAAAGTAGGGAATTAGAATTTCATATACCCCTTCCAACAATAATGGCTAACATTTCTTGAGTACTTATTATGTGTAGACTGACTAAAATTTGTGTGTATGTTAAGTATATGGTGCATGTAGACAAATGGATGAATCATAATTGTACAGCTCAATGAATTTTCACAAAATGAACACACCCATGTGTCAAGTCCCCCTCTCTGCCAGTTATTATCCCCATCCCCAAATATAACCTTTATCCTTGTTTCAAATACTACATGTTAATTCTGCCTCCTTGAAAATGTTATATGAAAGGAATCATACAGTATGTCCTTTTTTGTGTTCTGCTTCTTTAACTCAGTATGTTTTTGAGATTCATCCATGTTGTTGTGTATTTGTACATTTTAGTAGTTGTATAATTTATCTAATATACTTATGCTATTATGTATAGTCATCTCATAACAACCTGGTAGGACAGAGTAGAACTGCCCCATAGGGTTTCCAAGGAGCAGCTGGTGGATTTGAACTGCTGACCTTTTGGTTAGCAGCTGAACTCTTAACCACTGTGCCGTGGCCACTATGAGTCAGAATCGACTTGATGGCAACATGTTTGATTTTGGGTTTTTTTAAATTATGTATATTAATTTATGAACATTCTGGTACATGCATTTTGGTATTTCTGCTATGTCTAATAATAAATATTTCTGCTATGTCTATACACAATAGAGAAATTATTGAGTCACCGTGTGTATCTCCAAATACCTTTCCAAAGTGGTTCACCAACTTTCTCTCCCAAGTATAATACATAGGACTTCAGTTGTCCCATATCTTCGTCAATACTTGGTATTATCTATCTTTTTTATTGTAACCATCCTGAAGGGTAATTAATATATCTCATTGTGATTTTAATTTGCATATATCTGATGACTACAGCCAGACATAGCTGCAGAAAAACACAAAAGGAAATATGAACATTCCCAATAAGAAAAAGATGAAACATGAGTCACGGACTAGAAAAACAGAGTGTATCTGGACAACAGATATAAAGATTGTTCATTTATTTCCAGGGTCCACAAGTTCTAACCAGAAGGAAAGTATGACCGAACAAAAATTGTTAATGTATGACAGTTTCTAATCTTTCTGCTCATATGCTAAAGAGAGTTCTGGTTTTACATTCTTAATTCGTTGCCCTCCTTCCACGGAGGAGTCTGCTTTTGCAGATGGTTCTGGGAGTTTTTTGTAATGCAAAATCAGTGTAGGAAGAGGGAGACATAATTTGTGAAATGGCAGATTCAGGAGGGAGGGGAATTAGAAGATAATATCCACCTGTAATAAAGAGATATAGCTTGAAAAGAAAGGTTTCCTTCTAAGGAAAACTAATGCTAAAAGAGAGACAAGGAGAGAGAAAGAGAGACCCTGGTAAAGTAATCAGTCAATGATTGGTTCAAGAAAAGTTGCCGATGCCCAAAGTTAAATATGAAGCCCTGGTGGTGCACCGGTTAAGCGCTTTTGCTGCTAACTGAAAGGATGGCAGTTTGAACCCACCCAGTGGCTCTGCAGGAGAAAGACCTTGTGATCTGCTTGCATAAAGATTACAGCCAAAAAAAACCTTATGGGACAGTTATATTCCGTCATATGGGGCACCTAACAACTTGATGGCACCTAACAACAACAAAGTTAAATATTCAGTGATGATTGAGTTCAGAAGACCAAGATGCGACTGTTGAATAAATGTCATATGGTCATAAAAATAGCAGATATGTATCAAATTGTAGCCTCTAAATAGTACTGTAGAAATCATATTTGCCAATATAATCTTTTTCCAAATAAGGAGCAAAATTTTAGATAATTGCTGAAGCAGTTTCCCTGATAGGATTCCCATCAGTTGTAAAATCAACTTAAGCTAAGTCAGGATTAATGGGTTCTCTTAGAAATAAAATTTTCTAGAAGCTTTCTCCTCCAGTACTGGGGAAAGAAGTCAAAGAGAGGAGAGGAGGAGGCCTTCTTGCATGCCAGGCCACATGTATTGGTGGAGTGGTGTTCCTGGATTCACTTTGGTTCATTCTGGATCCATCTGAGGTTGGTGGCTTCCATTGATGTGGTGGTTTCACCCTGGCTCACTCTGTTAGTAAGTTACAGGCCTCTAAACTCTTTATTGAGATAGTTGTTCCACCACTGGGCAAGCAGTTATCAAAGCAATCCCATACCTCCTATCTCCATGGGCATTGATTGTGGATACAAGTAAAATGAAATCGTTAACAACTTCAAATTTTTTTCTCCGTTTATCATGATGTCGCTTATTGGTCCAGTTGTGAAGATTTTTCTTTTCATTATGTTGAGGTGTAAACCATACTGAAGGCTGTAGTACCTGATCTCCATCAGCAAGTGCTTCAAGTCCTCTTCACTTCCAACACACAAGGTTGTGTCATCTGCATAACGCAGGATGTTAATGAGTCTTCCTCTAACCCTGATGCCCAGTTCTTCATATAGTTCAGTTTCTCAGATTACTTGCTCAGCATACAGATTGAATAAGTATGATGAAAGGATACAACATTGACGCACACTGTTCCTGAATTTAAACCATGCATATCTCCTTGTTCTGCCAGAAAGACTGCCTGTTAGTCTATGTACAGGTTCCTCATGAGCACAATTAAGTGTTCTGGAATTCCCATTCTTTGCAATGTTATCCATAATTTGTTATGATCCACACAGTCGAATGCCTTAGCATAGTCAATAAAACACAGGTAAACATCTTTCTGGTATTCTCTGCTTTCAGCCAGGATCCATCTGACATCAGCAATGATATCCGTGGTTCCATGGCCTCTTCTGAATCCAGCTTGAACTTCTGGCAGTTCCTTGTCAATGTACTTCTGCAGCCACTTTTGAATGATCTTCAGAAAAATTTTATTTGCGTGTGATATTACTGATATTGTTTGATAATTTCCACATTCAGTTGGATCACCTCTCTTGGGAATAGGCATAAATACGGATCTCTTCCAGTCGGTTGGCCAGGTAGCTGTTTTCCAAATTTCTTGACATAGACGAATGAGCACTTCCAGCACGGCATCTGTTTGCTGAAACATCTGATTTGGCTCCTTTAATTCCTGGAGCCTTGTTTATCGCCAATGCCTTCAGTGAAGCTTGGACTTCTTCCTTCAGTACCATCGATTCTTGATCATATAATACCTCCTGAAGTGATTGAATGTCAACCAATTTTTTTTGGTACAGTGACTCCGTGCATTCCTTCCATCTTCGTTTGATGTTTCCTGCATCATTCAGTATTTGCCCATAGAATCCTTCAATATTGCAACTGGAGGTTTGAGTTTTTTCTTCAGTTCTTTCAGCTTGAGAAATGCAGAGCCTATTCTTTCCTTTTGTTTTTCTCATTCCAGGTCTTTGCACATGTCATCCATTCTGCCACTCTCTGTCTCTTTATTGGTGCATTTAGTCCATTTACATTCAGCGTAATTATTGATAGGTATTTCTTGTCATTTTGGTTTGGTTTTTACAAATTCCCTAAACTTCTGTTTATCTGGAAATGCCCTAATTTCATCATCATATTTAAGAGACAATTTTGCTGAATATATAATTCTCAGCTAGCAATTTTTTTCCTTTCAAGGCTTTATATATGTCATCCCATTGCCTTCTTGCCTACTTGGTTTCTGCTGAGTAGTCCAAGCTTAGTCTTATTGACTCTTCTTTGTAGATGACTTTTCTTTTATCCCTAGCCACTCTTAAAGCTCACTCTTTATCTTTGGTTTTGGCAGGTTTGATTATACTACGTCTTGGTGACTTTCTTCTAGGATCTACTTTATGTGGGGTTCGATGAGCATCTTGGACAGGTATCTTCTCATCTTTCATGATATCAGGGAAGTTTTCTGCCAAAAAATCTTCAACAATTCTCTCTGTATTTTCCACACACACCCCCACCCCCGGTACTCTAATCACTAGTAGGTTATTCCTCTTGATAGAGTCCCACATAATTCTTAGGGTTTCTACATTTTTTTAATCCTTTTTTCTGATTTTTCCTCAAAAAAAGTTGGTGTCAAGTGCTTTATCTTCAATTTCACTAATTCTGACTTCCATTGCCTCAATTCTGCTCCTATGACTTTCTATTGAGTTGTCTAATTCTGAAATTTTATTGTTAATCTTCTGGATATCTGACTGTTGTCTCTCTATGGATTCTTGCAGCCTGTTAAATTTGTCATTGTGCTCTTCTCTAATCTTATCGAGCTCCTCTATTGCTTTGTCTGTGTGCTCCTTAGCTTGGTCTATGTTTTGCCTCATCCCCTTCCTGATCTCTTGAAGAGTTCTGTATATTAATCTTTTGTATTCTACCTCCAGTAATTCCAAGAAGTTCTCTTCCTCTGGAAAATTTCTTGATTCTTTGTTTTGGGAGCTTACTGAAGCCATCATAGTCTGCCTCTTTATGTGATTTGATATTGACTGTTGTCTCTGAGCCATCAATAAGTTATTTATTTATTTATTTTATGTATGCTTATTGTGTCCTAGCTTCTTGTTTTGTTTTGTTTTGATATGTCCAAATAGGCTGCTTGTGTCAGCTAGTTTGATTATTGGCGCCTTTGAAGCTCTAACATCCTGTCACCAGGTGGTTAGATCTGTTACTAGGTATGTGAGCCCAGGAGTCCATTTACTTTTATTTTTTATTTTATTGTACTTCAGGTGAAGGCTTACAGAACAAATAGTTTCTCATTAAACAGCAGTACACATATTGTTTTATTACATTGGTTAACAACCCCACAACATGTCAACCCTCTCCCTTTTCAACCTTTTTTTTTTTTTTGGTGAAAATATACATAGCCAAAGATAC
>NW_004443939.1:32436104-32487634 GCF_000243295.1 Trichechus manatus latirostris | reverse complement strand
CACCAGCTTTCCTGTCCCCTTCTGCCTTCTGGCCCTTGTCCCTGGACTGCTGTGCCTCATTAGTCCCATTTGGTTTTATGGGGCTGTCCACTCCCCGGCTGAATGGTGAACCTCAGAAATGACTTCACCACTGAGCTAAAGGGGTATCTAGGGGCCATACTCTCAGGGTTTCTCCAGTCTCCTTTAGGCCAGTAAATCTGGTCTTTTTTTGTGACTTAGAATTTTGTTCTACATCCCTCTCCAGCTCCGTCCAGAACTGTTTGTTGTGAGCTGGTGGTGGTAGCCAGGTACCATCTAGCTGTACTGGACTCAGTCTGGTGAAAGCCTTGGTAGCTGTGGTCCATTAGTCCTTCCAACTAATCTTTTCCTTGTATCCTGTCTTCTTCATTCTCCCTTGCTCCTGAAGGGATGAGACCAGTGGAATATCTTAGATGGCTGCTCACAGGCTTTTAAGACCCCAGACGCTACTCACCAAGGTAGAATGTAGAACATTGTCCTTATAAACTGTGTTATGCTAATTAAGCTAGATGTTTCCCGAGACCATGGTCCCCAGAGCCCTCCACCCAGCAATTCAGTCCCTCAGGGAGTTTGGATGTGTCTATGGAGCTTCCATGACCTTTCCCATTTACTTTTCTTGTATGGATTCAGCTCAGGCGTCCAGACAGTTGGTCACCAAGTGTGTGGTGCAGGCTCTCACCTATAGTCCTAGATGGGCAGGAGTGATTGGAGTAGGCACAGGTATCTGGCTGCAGTGGGGGTCACATGTTTAGCAAGGCAAGCACTGACAGCAGCCCCTGAATGTCTGGGAGGAAAGCATGTCCCTGTTCCCTAGAGTGTGTAGGTAGGTGGGTTTTGTAGCCAGACTACGGCCACCCAATGCTGTTGGCTGTAAGGACTAGGAGGCACCACTTATTCTTGGACTCCTGTCACAGGTGGCTAGGTGGCTTGAGTGGAGCCACGAGTCCTCAGGCCCCTGATGTGGGTAGATGAGGACCCTGCTTAATGAGTAGAGCGGTATCAAATGTCACGAACCTGCCACTCCACCATATCGCTGATACAGTGAAATTAGGCTTCAGGTATATACCCGGTTGTACTATGCTAATGAGGGCCTACGCTGTTGAAATGGGCCCACACAAGTCTATGCCGGGGTGAAAGCCAAAGTCCGTGGACCCCGTATGCCTATGCCTAGGCAAAGAAGCTTGCATATGTCATTATAATATTTACTTTGTCTTCTGTAGCTGCCCTTTGAAATCTTCTGTTCAGCTCTTTTACTTGATCATTTCTTCACTTTAGCTACTTGACGATCAAGAGCAAGTTTCAGAGTCTCTTCTGACATCCATTTGCTCTTTTCTTCCTTTCCTGTCTTTTGAATGACTTTTTGCTTTCTTAATGTATGATGCCCTTGATGTCATTCCACAACTCGTCTGGTCTTCGTTCATTAGTGTTCAGTGCTTCAGATCTGTCCTTGAGACAGTCTGTAAATTCAGACGGGATATACTCAAGTTCGTACTTTGGCTCTTGTAGACTTATTCTAATTTTCTTCAGCTTCAACTTGAACTTGCATATGAGTAATTGATAGTATGTTCTGCTGTCAGTCCCTGGCCTTGTTCTGACTGATGACATTGAGCTTTTCCATCATCTCCTCCCAAAGACGTAGTCAATTCAATTCTTGTATGTTCCATCTGGCGAGGTCCACATGTATAGGCACTGTTTATGTTGTTGTAAAAAGGTATTTGCAATGAAGAAGTCGTTGGTCTTGCAAAATTCTGTCATGCGATCTCTGGCTTTGTTTCTATCACCAATGCCATATTTCCAACTACCAATCCTTCTTTTTTGTTTCCAACTTTCACATTCCAATTGCCAGTAATTATCAATGCATCTTGATTGCATGTTCGATCAATTTCAGACTGCAGAAGCTGGTAAAAATCTTCAATTTCTTCACCTTTGGCCTTAGTGGTTGGTGCATAAATTTGAATAACAGTTGGATTAACTGGCCTTTCTTGTAGGTGTATGGATATTACCCTATCACTGACAGTGTTGTACTTCTGGATAGATCTTGAAAGGTTCTTTCTGATCATGAATGCAATGCCATTCCTCTTCAATTTTTCCTTCCCATCATAGTAGACCGTATAATTTTCTGATTCAAAATGGCCAGTACCATTCTGTTTTAGGCCACTAATACCTGGGATATTGATGTTTATGTGTTCCATTTCATTTTTAACAATTTCCAATTTTCCTAGATTCATACTTCATACTTTCCACGTTCCGATTATTAATGGATGTTTGCAGCTATTTCTTCTCATTTTTCTTCTCATCAGCAAATGAAGATACCGAAAGCTTGACTCCATCCAAATCGTTAAGGTTGACCCTACTTTGAGGAGGCAGCTCTTCCCCAGTCATATTTTGAGTGACTTCCAACCTGAGGGCTCATCTTCCAGCACTATATCAGACACGTTCCACTGCTATTCATAAGGTTTTCACTAACTAATTTTTTTCGGAAGTAGACAATCTGGAAGATCAGCTGAAACGTGTCCGTCATGGGTGACCCTGCTGGTTTCTGAGTACCGGTGGCATAGCTTCCAGCATCACTATAACACACAAGTCCCCACAGTATGACAAACCAACAGACACTTGGGGGATGGTAACCTATAGTCCTAGAAATTCCACATATATTAGTAAGGATAGTTACTCCTAAAACCCAATTCACATTTTTTGTATGGTTCTATAAGTGTTGCGTGTTTCATATTTCAAAAGTTCTATGTGGTTGATTCCATTTACCTCCAACATTATCATTATTTCTGTATCTAAATGTAGCCTAATATATATATCCACATATTAGGTAACTAAAGTTAATTACTAAAATTCTACTGACTTCTTTTCAATAAGATTAGCTTCCCCAAATTTGACAGGCCACCAGAATTTGATGATAATATCAACCATCTGATGGAAAATCTGAAAGGATTAAAACCTAATAACTATATTCCTTTCACACTCTTCACAGGTGTCATCAACCCAGTTGGGTTTTTTGTTTCTCCAGTAACAACCTAGCAACTGCAAAACTATGTAACTATCAGGCCAGGTGGTAAAGCAACTTAGGGGTCAAACAAGTGAATTGACATAACACTTTAAAATATGCTATTTTGTCAGAGTGAATGACAGTTCTGTTATGTGCATAAAATCAAAGATTTATCTGAATGCTAAGTTGCTTGTCCAGGAGTCATTTTACCATTCTTTTTTTTTTTTTTTTTATTGCCTTGTGTCATGTAACATTCCTTGAAGCAACTAAAAAAACAGTCATAATCCATTTGATTTTCTACCTTCCCATGAGAAAAACTTTTGACAGATGATAAATAACATCTTCTGACAGTCATCAATGTGAAGCTATCATGCTTTTACATTAAATACAAAAACAGAGTTGTAAAGTCACAAGGGATAGGACTTTTGACACATAAGAGACAAATATATAATCCTCAGAACTAAATCACTGTTGGGATCTAAGCAAGTGCAAAAAAGCACAGGTGCTTTTAGAATTTCACAAAGTCAAACTAAAGCTAACTTTGATATTTGGAACCTAATGTATGTTTCAATCCAATGTGCCATGCTCATATCCAGAAGCTCAAGTTAAACTTGCAAACATCAGTGAACATGTGTGCACAAAGGAAATAGCCATTTTATCATACTGTCTCCTTTAATTAAGGCCAAAAAGAAGACTAGAAAACAAATAAAAATACCATAAAACCTAGTTAATTAGACTAGAAGGGCAATTCTGAGGCAAAGGGGTTTGAGTATCAGATGCTTGTATCTCATTAAACTTCTAGGAGAGCTAAGCACATATAAGCCTTCAAAGAAAAACAGTAAATTTTCCAGATTACTTGTCAATATAAGGAAGTCATCTGTAAAGGTTACTGCCTTGATAGTCTAAGCTGTTCCCTCTTCTGCTGTTGTCAAGTAATCAGAGTGGTTCACAGATCATTTTTTCACTTATGGCTAATTCGTGGATATTTAGTGACATTCACTTTAAGTTATCTGACCAATTTAGTAACCCAAGGTACCCTTGAGACCCAATTTCCACCTCAAATTATATATAGTTTTGTACTTTGGATTAAATGACTGATTTTAATGGGCAAATTTTATCTAATAGGCTGGAGAATAGCAGTTACTTCAAATTTGATGCTATTCTGAATAATCCTGATATCAAGTTAACAAGGTTTTACAACACACTGTTTATCTACCCAATTAGTAATACAACTGGCCTTTTGGCTTTTTCTAAGCTTGTTTTTCTCTGTTTGACCCAATTTTCCCATTGGAGAGAAAGGCGAGATAGATAGGGTTAGAAGGAGCATTCCCTATTCCCCAGTCTCCTTTCTCCCCCTGCCACTTCCAAAAATAAACACACACACGTACACATTTGTAGCACTGCCTGGGTTACAATGCTTAACAGAGTATTACTGAAAATATTTGAATGGGACCACATTATTAAAAATGGTTTCCAAGTTTTTGGCATTTTCTATACTTGTGAGAGTGTTCCATGGAAACCATTCATATATTCAAACTGTGTGCTTTCAGAAATCTAATCAGAGTTTCCAAAATCAACCATATATGAAGGGATAGGTCACTTGTGTTAAGAATACACTTAAATGGGAAGAACACTTAAATGAAAATTGATGAGAGTTATGATGGTAATGGTAATGGTGATAGAGATTCCATTAAGCACTTTATATATATATGATTTTATTTAATCCTTACACAATCTTATTGCAGAGATAATATTATCCCCAATTCACAGAATTTAAGTAACTCACTCAAGGTGATAAGTCTAGAAGTAGCAAAACCAGAACTAAAATTCCTTTTTCCCTAATTTTTGGTCACTGCTTACCCTCAATGACTCATATAAGTGCTAAACTCAATTACCCTGACCTCTTTATTTTTCTTATTTTCAAAGTTCTTCAGAATCTTCATTCAAAATAATGAAAGAATTGTTGTTGTTGTTAGGTGCCATCGAGTCACTTCTGACTCATGGCGACCCTATGTATAACAGAACAAAGTGTTGCTGGGTCCTGTGCCATCCTCAAAATAGAAAATGTGTTTTAAGCCCATTGTTGTAGCCACTGTGTCAGTCCATCTCATTGAGGGTCTTCCTCTTTTTCCCTGACCTACTACTTTACCAAGAATTTCCTTTTCCAGGGATTGGTCCCTCCTGATAACTTGTCCAAAGTAAGTGAGACGAAATCTCACCATCTTCACTTCTACAGCTCCTTCTGGCTGTACTTTTTCCAAGAGAAATTTGTTCATTCTTCTGGCCATCCATGGTAGATTCAATATTCTTTACCAACACCATTATTCAGACATGTCAATTCTTCTTTGGTCTTCCTTCCTTTCTTTTTTTTTCCTGCTTTCACATGCATATGAGGCAATTGAAAAGACCACGGCTTGGGTCAGGTACATCTTAGTCTTCAGAGTGATATATTTGCATTAAAGAGGTCTTTTGCAGCAGATTTGCCCGTTGCAATATGTCATTTGATTTCTTGACTGCTGCTTCCATTTGAAAGATAAGCTTTCAAATTTATAAACCTCTTGTGATTAATACCAGTTAAATGAAGAATGATCTCTTAAGCAATAGTTACATATTAAATTCTTTATTTACCTTTTTACTGAATACTGTACAGTTTTTCATGTATATCAAGTATATAGATTATTCATCCAAAATTTGAATCTGAGACCACCATAACAATTAATTAGAATTTAAGCAAGTCTTACTAAGGAGTGGAACAAAGACATCAACAACCCTAAACCTCCATATTTAGGTTCAGGTGAATGGAAATGACTGGGAATGAATATTACCTTGAAGTAGAACATAAAATCATCAGAAGTCAAATGTACTGACAGCCTAGATAATACACATATTCAAAAAGAAATGCATTTATTCATATTCACATGTAAATAGAAAAGCATACAATGGCTGTCATACTATACTAATAGTCTTTAAGCAAAATGCCACATGCAGTTTAGGTCAATGTCAACCAGCAATGATACCCAATATGTATCACAATTACTTTCCCATTAAAGTTGAATAGATTCTACAAGTAACAGTGTGTACTTTTTATCAAGCATATTAAGAAATACAGCAGGTGACTCCATCATAGAATACATTTTAAGGGCATTTACAAAGTACGTCACACAGTAGATGAACTATAGCTTCCTCTTGTCATAGATCAAAGCAGGAGATTCTCATGTGAAAGATGCCAACACTGTCAAAACTTCTAGTCTTTTATCTTCATCTGACCTGAACTGATTATACTTGTGAAGGGCTATTACGTGAAGACACTTATTTTTTCCCAAAGTACTTTTTGTCCTAAATATCTCTTTGTCAACCTGATCTTTATAAACCAAACAATATATCAGGTAGGAATACTGGATGACAGTATTAAGGATAGAGACATGGACAACCTTGAACCACTTTAGGTGCCTGGATGACTGTGTTAGATTAGAGGTATGAACAAATTTAAACCGCTTTAGGAACCAGAAATATATAACATGGTACCTAATTATTCCTCTCACAGTCTCACTCTATAGAGGGTATACTTTAATCAGAAATCTAAAATTAAAAATAATACTTAAGTAGTTAGATCTATATAAACTTCCTTGAGGAAGTTTCCTTATCACTGCTTACTTTAGCTCAGAATTAGGAAAAAGGCCTCTTGTCTCCATCTGCTTTCAGTGTTGTTTCGGGGTCGGGGTGGGGAGGAATATTATTTCCCCATAGATAAAGCACCTTAATATCCCATAGGTATATTAAGGGTTTTTGCCATTTAATTTTAGCTGTCTAACAGAACAATATCCAAAACTACGGGAGAAAAATCAAATTACAGTGATTTATCATCCAGTTAAAGCAAGTTTGAGAGACAATAAACCCATCTAGCCAGACTATCATGTAAGAAAACTAATGTCTCAGTACTAAAACATTTCACTACATTTTATGTTTTACAACTTAGGAAAAGTGGACTGAAGACAATCAACGGCCCCTAAGTAGAGATCCTAACACCTGTTTCATCCCATTTTTTTCTCTAAAAATATTCTCTAGTGGCTAAGAGAGGAGGAAAATGGGGCTAGTTAACTTGACTAGTTCTGAGTACTCATAAGGATAAGGTCAAAGATTGAGTCCTACGCAGACCAGTTGACTTCAAATGAAGAAGACATCTATCCATCTGTTCTTCAGTCACATGTTATACCTCCAATAATCCTGGTTAGCTGTCTCAGAAACATTTCAAGCACAATGGGAATCAGTTGAGACTGTGTAGATAGCTCGTTGGTTCAGTGCAAACATATCACCACTACAGGTAAAAGAGCTCAAAAGCCTACTGGTAATCTGTTAGCAATTTTACTGGTTTTCTCTATACAATGCCAGTAAAAGCATCTATTCAAGGAAGGAAAATCTGTTATAATATTTAACATTGCATGTGGGACAAACAGTATTTCAGTGTTTTGTTTTTACCAGCTGTCACGTGACAAAGCGTTTCTCTTTTGTCTTATTATATTTGTTTTCAGTGGCATTCAACATTTGGGTCAAACTATCTTTTGAAAAATCTAGGAAATGTTTATTTAGTTCTTTTGCCAAGGAAAAAGCAGGTCATTTACACTGTGACAGACGGACAACAAAAGAATCAGTGAAGTGACTCACCCAGAGAGACCGTCTACTGGCAAAAGCATGAGGCTCCAATCTGGGACTCTCAAACCCCAAATTTTTTGTGCCTCAAAATCATTCCACACCATTTATTATTCAAGCACATTTTGAATTTGAGATATTCAATTATCCCTGAAATCTCATCGTTTGAAGGAGCTTCTGAAGACCTGAAAACTAAGCATGGTTAGAAGAGAAAGATATTATTTGAAATTTAGTCTTATTTTTAATATGCATAATCCTTCATTGTCTCCCATTGTATTATCTGTCTATCAAAAATATTAAAAATATTGAACAAATGATACCAACAAATGACGAGTTTACAATTTCGTATTGCTTTCTCACCAGACAATCCATAGCTAAGTTAAACCAAAACTGAGTTGAAATCTTATTTTCTTTCCCAAAGAAGATACCATACTCAGTTAATTAGAATGCTAGAGAGAGAAAGAAAGGAACAAAGCAAAGTTGTCGGTGCCATAGCCATGTGCTGGGGGAAAATTCTAGGAACACGTGTTGACTTAACTGAATTGTTACAGATATCTTTTAGAAATAAAGGGAAACTTTAGTCCAGATTATGGAAGATGCAATAAATCAACTAGCAATTTAAAACACACATTTTAAATCAATTTAAAATCAACACATCCAAGATCAGCAGTGTACCTGAAGGTTAGTATTTCTGTATCTGATCACTGGATCTCTACAAATATAACAGCAACCTCCTCATCATTTTGTTGAGTGTGATAGGATTCTTCTTATCAGTTAACAATATATTTCTCAGCACCTGCAATTTGTTAGACTATTTTACAATTTTTGTCCATAGATCATTTATATTTGGGTGGTTTGTTAAACGTAGTCATCTTCAAATAAATCTGACTAAGTGCTTATACTGACTGAACTGCAATAGGTAATTGTAATAGCTATTAGCACTACCTCCTTTTTATGGCTTTCTGGACAAGAAGACAAAGAAGGGCATTCGAATCTTAAATGGCAAAACACTTTCAAAAAAAAAAGGGGGGAAGACATTTTCTTCTTACAAAATACCACCTTTCAACATAAATGTTTCAGTCAGGCTGTGCAGGCTGTGGAAGAGGTCAAGAGAGCGGAGAAAGGGGACGTATAATGCAAACTCAATGTTTAGTTACTTTTTTCAGTAAGATGAGTCTGATTTTCCTTGTAAGTATCAGATCCTTGAGGAGGGCAACTAAAATCTAATAATTTTAGCAAAATCATTAAATATAAATTATTAGTAATGTACAACTCAGAATAAAAATATAAACCTTTAAATTTCAAGATTTTTCTTGTTTATTTATTAATTTACTTAACATTTATTTGGCATTGAGGTTTAAAAGACTAGTTCTGAAGCAAAAAGGCAATAGATGCAAGAAAAGAATGACTCTGTCCAATGGTATTAAAAGAAACCTGAGGTATATCTTCTCTCTGGCATCCAGATAGCTTCCTTCATGTCCAGAATTCCTTCTACTTTATCACTAAGATCAAAGAAAAAGAATTTACTCTTCTTGTTTCCATATATACAACCTTTCATCTGCATGTTGCCTTTTATAGAAGTTTTCACTCTTCTAATTTACTCTTGAGGTTCCTTTTAACCTAAATATTTTAAGACAGGAGGACCAGGCCATGGAATTTACTGATGATTCCATACATTACATATGGATAACCTTGTAGTAAGGGGGACACATCTATTTAAATTAATTTTTAACCAGTTGCTGTCCAGTTGATTCCAACTCATAGCGACCCTATAGGACAGAGTAGAACTGCCGCATAGAGTTTCCAAGGAGTGGCTAGTGTATTCTAACTGCCAACCTTTTGGTTAGCAGTAGAGCTCTTAACTACTGTGCCACCAGGGCCAGTAAGTCTGGTCTTTTTTCTTGAATTTGAATTCTGTTCTACATTTTTCTCCCATTCTGTCCAGAACTCTGTTGTGATCCATGTCAGAGCAGTAGGCGGTGGTAGCCGGGCATCGTCTAGTTCTTCTGGTCTTGGGCTGGTGGAGTCTCTGGTTCATCTGGTCCTTTAGTCCTTTGGGCTAATATTTTCCTTGTGTCTTTTGTTTTCTTCATTCTCCTTTGCTCTTAACAGAATGGGACAAATATATGTATCTTAGATGGCCCTTCGCAAGGTTTTAAGACCCCAGATGCTACTCACCAAAGTGGGATGTAGAACATTTTCTTTATGAACTACGTTATGCCAATTGACGTAGATGTCCCCCGAGATATGGATGTGTCTAGGAGACTTCTATGCTTTTGCTTTGGTCCAGTTGTGCTGATTTCCTATACTGTGTATTCTCTTTGCCTTCATCAAAGCTGACACTTGTCTACTATCTAGTTAGTGATTTTTCATCCCCTCTCACCCTTGTAAACATCAAAGAATTTTTTTTTCTGTATGTAAACCTTTTCTTGAGTTCTTATAATAGTGGTTTCATATAATACTTGTCCTTTTCTGACTGACTTATTTCACTCAGCATAATCAGCATAATACCCTCCTGATTCATCGATGTTGTGAGATGTTTTGCAGATTCATCATTGTTCTTTATCGTTGGGTAGTATTCCATTGTGTGTATACATTGTGTGTATTTGTTATCCATTCATCTGCTGATGGGCACTTAGGTTGTTCCCATCTTTTTGCTGTTGTGAATAGTGCTGCAATGAACATGGAGGTGCATATGTCTATTCCTGCGACGGCTTGTATTTCTCTAGGGTATGTTCCTAGGAGTGGGATTGCTGGATCATATGGTATTTCTATTGTAAGGGAATTAAAGAATAATTTGAGGTACCTGATATCTGAAAGGGCTGATTTGAAGATTGGGTGCGATTCCCTGTTTGCGGTTCTGTTTTAGCCCTGGAGGCAGCCATCTTCCTTACTGTTTCTAAAAGAGGAATGTCCAGTAATGATTACATAACTACACTGCGACCCTTCCCTGTCACGTATCTGTGTAATTGCTGCACTGTAACGAATCTAAGAAAGAGACATATATCCCTTTAAGCCAATCGCCTTACAGAAGTGGGCACAGGAAGCCCTGCCTTAAAAGGATCCGTTACCAATCGAGTAATGCCTTTTAATGATCTAAAACTATGATTACCAATGAAGTAATCTTTCAAAGATCTAATTTTGAAAACACCAATCAAGTAACGTGTTTCATATTCATTGTTCTCCTATAAAACGTCACTGCTGAGTTGCCATTTTGAATTTCTGGATTCCCCCACACGGAGTTAGGTTTAGTCCCAGCTCAAGCTGTCTCTTTTCTTTCAATAAATTGCTCAATTTTGCACTAATCAGAGTAGGGATGTTTACTCTACGACACCATTTCTACCTTTTTAAGGAAGCAACAAATCATTTTCCATACTGGTTATACCATTTTACATTCCCACCAGCAGTGCACAAAAGTTCCAATCTCCCTGCAACCTCTCCAACATTTGTTTTTTTTTTTTTTGGACTAGTGCCAATATTGTTGGGGTGAGATGGCATCTCATTGTAGTTTTGATTTGCATTTCTCTAATGGCTGATGATCGTATTTCCTCGCATGTCTTTTGGCTGCCTGAATGTCTTCTTTGGTGAAGTGTTTGTTCATATCTTTCACTCATTTTTAAATTGGATTATTTGTCTTTTTGTTGTTGAGGTTTTGAAGTATGTTGTAGATTTTAGAGATTAGACGATTGTCAGATATGTCGTAACCAAAAATTTTTTCTCAGTCTGTAGGTTCCGTTTTTACCCTTTTGGTGAAGTTGCTTGATGAGCATAAGTGTTTAATTTTTAGGAGTTCCCAGTTATCTAGTTTCTCTTCTGGTGTTTGTGCATTGTTACTTATGGTTTGTATGCTATTTATGCCATGTATTAGGGCCCCTAGCGTTGTCCTTATTTTTTCTTCCATGATCTTTATCGTTTTTGATTTTATACTTAGGTCTTTGATACATTTTGAGTTAGTTTTTCTGCATGGTATGTGGTATGGATTTTGTTTCATTTTTTACAGATGGACGTTAAGTTATGCCAGCACCATTTGTTAAAGAGACTGTCTTTTCCCCACTTGACAGACTTTGGCCCTTTGTCAAACATCAACTGCTCATAGATGGGTGGATTTACGTCTGAGTTCTCAATTCTGTTCCATTGGGCTATGTGTCCGTTGTTGTACCAGTATCAGGCTGTTTTTATTACCATGACAGTATAATAGGTTCTAAAATCAGGCAGTATGAGGCCTCCCACTTTGTTCTTCTTCTTGAGTAATGCTTTACTTATCCAAGGTCTCTTCCCTTTCCATATAAAGCTAATGATTTTTGCTTCTCCATCTCATCAAAGAGTGCTGGTGGAATTTAGATCGGGATTGCATTGTATCTGTAGATTACTTTGGGTAGAATTGACGTTTTCACAATGTTAATTCTTCCTATCCGTGAGCAAGGTATATTTTTCCACTTATGCAGGTCTCTTTTGGTTTCTTGCAGTAGTGTCTTGTAGTTTTCATTGTATAGGTCTTTTACGCCTCTGGTTAGATTTATTTCTAAGTATTTTATCTTCTTGGGGGCTATTGTAAATGGTATTGATTTGATGATTTCCTTTTAGAACTTCCCTTTGTTGATGTAGATGAATCCAACTGATGTTTGTATGTTAATCTTGTATTCCTGATACTTTGTTGAAATCTTCTATTAGTTCCAGTAGTGGGGGTTAGTGCAGTCGATCTTTGGGTGCCCCACGCCCTTAGCTGGGGGGTCAGAAGCTACCATTAATTCTCAGGCCTCTGACTTGGGCAGCTGGATGGAATGGGTGGTACCTCTGGCCCTCAGGCCCCCCGTGTGAGTGGGTGAGGCCCCTTCTTAGGGGGCAGGGTTGTGTTGAATATCAAAAATCTGCAGCTCCCTCTTGGCTGCTGCAGGTGAAAATGGGCTTCAGGTGGATGCCCTGCCCGTTTTGTCCTAATGAGGGTATGTCTTATTAGGTCGGCCCACAAAAGGCAGTGGGGTGGGTGATTGTGGTGATGAAGCACGCTGCAAGCCTGTGGACACCCTACGCCAGTGGCTGGGTGAAGGACTGGGTGCCTCCGGACCCTGCCGTGCATTTTTGGTTTAAGGGGCATGGTGGTGTTTAATGCCATGGGACTGGTGTTGGAGCGGGGAGGAGGATGGAGGAGAAGGGAGTTGGTATATTGCACTCAACTTCTGCAGGTCTGGTGTTGCTGCTGTTTGGTTCTGGAGGTGTGTGCAGATACCCTGAGGCTTGGCTGCACAGATGGGGTAGGTGTCAGCTTGAGATGTTGCTGCTTGCCTCAACCTGTGTGCACTGTGCAGATTCAGCTAGCAGGATGCCAGCGATCCCTTGGACCATAATTCCACATTTCTGCTGTTTTTGAATGCTCACTCCTTCCACCTGTCACTGAGTCTGATTCTTCAGCTTTGTCTTTGATGATTAGTGTTTGCAGAGTGTCATACATATCCGATTCACTTGTTCTTTCAGGTCTTTGTTGTAAGAGGGACAACACGAAGCATCTGACTATTCCACCATCTTGGCCTTGTTTCCCTCATAAGGTTTTCCACGGCTGATTTTTTGAAAGTAGATCATCAGGCCTTTCTTCTGAGGCACCTCTGGGTGGACTTGAACCTCCAACCTTTTAGTTAGCAGCTATGAATTTTAATGGTTTGCACCACCCAGGGACTCCTAAAACCTGAGTATAAATTGAATGAAGGCAGAGACCACACGTCTTTCACTGTGTTCCAGAACTTCTAATACAGTAGGTACTAATTAAATATTTACTGAAAAAAAAAGGATAAATTCTTAAAATTAATCAAGAGAGAGGGACTTACTAACACTATGATAAAACAAAGAGCAAGTCCTATTTTGTACAAGTTGTTAATCTCCTCATCCTCTTCCAATTTTACCTCTATCTTGTCTCAAAGCACTCATTGATGGCTTTTTTAGAACTCGTGTTTTGACTTATATAATTGTTGCTTACATGTTTGTTTCTCTGATTAGACTATCCTTGAGAGCAAAGAATGCAGCCTTTTTCCTATTTATAAACTGCTACCTAGGAGAGTGCCTCTCATAGGGTGATGCTCAATAAGCATCAGAAAGAATTGTTCTGATTAATGTGTATGTGCATATACAGTTGACTGAATTGAGGCCAATGTTTATAAGGAGCAAAAAATGCTCGGAGACAGTGCTAGGCAGTTTTTGTATATTGTTTCATTAAACTTCACAATAACTCCATGAACTAGGTCTTATTGAAGCCATTTCAGCTCTGGAGGCTGAGATTGAGAGACGTAAAGCAATATAACTCATAACTCAAGTCCTGAGAGTCAGCAGTAGGAGAATGAGAATTAAAATACAAGTCTTTCCAACTCCATTGCCAATACCCCTTCTACTATGTTACATTTCCACTATATTTGATTTTCAAATGCTTAGGACAGAACTAAACTAAGACTTCAATCCTTTAAATATACAGCCTACAATTTAATTACTCAGTTTACTGTTATCAGCATTATGGTGCTAGTTTCTTTTGTAAAGTTTTATCAAAGGAACAGTTAAAATTTTAATTTAATCCATTTTTCAGTACCTTTAATAATGGTACTTCACCGGCCTTGCTTGGCAAGCTTTGCCGTTTGTCTGATTGACCCTCACTGTTAGGAAATGTTTTCTGATTTACATTTTCCCCTTTTCAATTTCATGCCATCATCAGTCCAGCCTTTCCCTGCAGTCCCTAATAAACCTCTTGCAGTTCTCTTCTTTGTCATCTTTAAGACCACATTTGCTAAAGCCGGATAATCATTCTTCGTGAATAATGCTCTATCCTCTTAAATGTTAAGTCCATTTAGTTGTCCTCCAATCTACCTCTTCAATTTCAGTGATGTCCTTTCTACAGAGTAATATGGTTATCTGAAGTGCATATAGCATACTATTCTAAACATGGCTTCACTTTTTTATGGTCTGCCAAAATAACTTTCATTGATTTAGAATCTGTGCTCTGACTAGCCCTCTACTCTCTTATTCTAAAATGTATTTAGACAGGGACTTTGCCACTCTATTTTTGCCAGAGTATTTTATAGTGAGAGCTTTAATATACTAATACATCTGCACAGTCGCAGTCATCTGTCATTTTCCCAAGCCACAGTTTATACTGCAGTTTGATTTTGATCCCAGCCTTTATGGGTTTTTTTCTATCCCTGTACTCATTACCATTATACGAAATCATAAGAGCCATTTAGAATCTCATAAACCTATTATCCAAAATATTATGATTTTGTTTGTTCTGTTCCTCAGTATTTTCTAATTCTTAGCTAAAAATCTGCTTTATAAGCAGAAATAGTTATTCTGAAAGGATTCCTTACTCAAGATCATCTCTATACTAATAAAAAGATGTGAATTTTACACAACACTTGAGTATTAGTGTATACTCTGTACTTATTTTTCTCCATTTTACCTATTTATAAATTTAATATACTTTTTGTTAAACATGGAACAGTTTTTTTTTTTTTTTTAAACTTAATATTTTGTCCCCTATTGTGCTTCTGTTTTAAACTTACTATGGTAGGAGTTATATATTTATATGCCTCTCTGAAACTGCACCATCCAATACAGTAGCCACCAGTAACATGTTGCTATTAAATTTAAATAGATTAAAATTAAATAAAATTAAATCCTCAATTGGACTAGCCACTTTTCCAGTGCTCAGTATTAGATGTGTGCCTATTCTCTTTTGTAGTGGACAATGCAGATTATGGAACACTTCCATCATCACAGAAACTTTTATTGGACATTACAGCTCCGAAGAGTACGTGGACCCCAGCAAGGACTATCTCTGCCTGAATTTTATCTGTCTGTCTCTCAGTATACTGCTATTGCACAGCAAGCAATGAATGGTTATTCGGTTTGTTTGTTCTAGAATAATCGGTATTTAGAGTTAGAAGGGTTGAATTATTTTAAAGATCATCTAGTCTAAACCTACCACTTTATAAATGGTGATATTCAGCTTAGGGAGGTTAATTTATTTTTTTCAATGCAAAGCCAAGACAAGAATATTGGCCTCCTAAATACAAAACTAGAGTACTCTTTCTACTAAGTCATACTGATTTCCTTATAAACTTATAACCTCACACTGATGTCAAAAATCTCAGGGGCACTTACAGAAAAATGTTGTAGCATTGAGAAATAGATTTAAAATCAAACCACAGACATCACTAAGATGCAGCCATTAGCCACTAACGATATACCTGGATGCATATCTAAAGTAATATCAGAATTTTAAAATGTTTGGGCCTGTACATTATTGTTACTGTTTACAGTGACGTAAACATTAGCAGATAGGGACATATCCATTTACTCATTCAGCAAACATTTACTGAACATCTACTATGTATTAAGCACTATACAATTATTAGCAAGGTATATGTCTAGGTCAGAACTAGCAGTTACCAGACTTGTGGAAACAGCAGACTTACACTTTGGACATTTCAAGGCGGGGTTAAAAATACTACAATAGAGGTCAATATGGAATTACATAAAAAGGACTCCAAACTCATCCATGAGAGATGTCACAGGAAACTTCTTGGAGGGATTCTATCCTCATCCATTCTGTGTTACACGTGCAGGTTGCCTTAAAGGCTGTTTCTGGATCCCAAGTAGCCACAAAAGTACTGGGATGAAGAGTCCACCCAGTGGCATCAACCACTCAGTGGGTGTTAGGTCCATCTAGTCTGATGCAGCTGCACATACAATACACTAAGTGTTGGCAAATGAAAACTGTTTAATTACTCACAGAAAACAGCAAACTACAGGAAACAGCTTCACGGCAAGCTAGTCCCTCCTGGCTTCAAAACTGTCTGGATAGAAATGGAAAGACTTCTACCCATACCCCCACTTTGCACCAGAGGTGAGGGACTAGGAAGTCCTTTTCTCAATCAATTTCATACTCTAGTGACTATGTTTCTCACTGTATGGAGTGCAATGTAGATTTTTACCTCTTAACCACCCAAAGAGGGGTTATTGTTAGACAGCTGGGTGCCAGGCAGAATGTCATTATTTTAGCCCTGCTGCTTATCAGACTTCATGGTGGGGTGGGGACGTCCCAAAGCCTAAGAATGCTGGGGTAGAAGAGGTAATGGAGAGGAATTATATAGCCTTTTGGGCTGTGAGAAGGGTGTAAGAAGGACTGCCTCTTACGTTCCGTCAACAAACATTTAATTGACATAGAGTGAGTTCATTGATATTGTGAAAGAACACAAAGACGAACAAGCCAGGACTGTACCCCATAGGATCCTTAATTCAGCCTAAGAGCGCACAGTAGTGAACACAGTGTCAGGAACAGTGAAGATCCTCATGGGTTTAACCCCATGCTGAGATCCACTGTGACCATCATTAGTCCTTCACTGACCTTCACTATCTATTCATTGCTACACCATGCAATGAAAGTGGTTGATGATAGCAGGCCTGGCAATAATGCCACTGACTGGCCACTGACCTTTAGAAATAAAGGTCTGATGTAATACACATGGACTTCACTATTGTTTTAAAAGTTCTTCATTTCAAGCAGCAGTAATTCACCCTGGGTATTAGCAGGATCTGGTGAAACCTGTAGAACAAGTAGAATTTGGAAAGTAAGTCATAAACATTATGTGATAATTATATGCAATTATTATTCAATGCAGCAATGTTTCATGCTTTTTAAAAATGCAGCAGTAATTCATTTAAAGATTTTATAGCAAGGTGAGAAGGATGGAGTTCTAAGTTGACTCTCTGGTATTATTAAAATTACGCATTACCAAATGTTTGGTGATTGTCAATTACTTAAATACTTGACTTGGAGTTTCTACCAGCTTTCAAGGTGATTTCTTTCTGTTTCTGGTTTAATATGTATAAATCAATGTAGGAGGTTCTGAAATGATACTTGCTGCCTACTTTTGAAAGGTCTTTTGATGATTGGTGGGTTAATATCTGTAAGCACACTACAATAATTGCATATAAAGAGTAAACAGACTTCAGAAGATTCAGGCTTTCCTGAGGACTTTGTGTGTGTGTGTGTGTGTGTGTGTGTGTGTGTACTTTTCTCATGTATGGGAATACATTAGCACCCTTCAGCCATCTGGTGAAGTGTTGTCTTCAATGAGCTATCAAAAGTATTCACTAAAAATTGTACTATTTGTTACTTACTTCAGAATTCTTGTGAGTAATGCGTTTAAACTAATGCTCTGTCAAATTTAATAGTTGTAATTGCCTAATTATCTGCTCTAGTGTGATGGTAAAGCCATTTAACATCTTACTTTCCCCTAAGGAGAATGCACTGCAGTTTCTAGAATACTACCTTCTTCTTTGGGGAATACTCAAGCAAATAATTCATTTTGCTCTCAGCTAAATAAATATCCCCTTCCTCAACAGATTTTTTTCACACTGTATCTTTGACTCTCTTCTTAGATTTCAAGTACATAAAAAATGTTTTTAAATGGATTAACATTTACATTCATAAAATATTGTTGTTCTTTGGCTTTGTCAATTAATTTTATGGCATCCCTTTTCAATGGACCCTTTTCATCTTTACCTTCCTAAATATTATGCGGCCAGAAATAATGTCTTTCATTTTCAGAAAAATTAACAATTTCCTTATTCAGCTTCTAAGGGTTATATCATTTCACACAATATAACTAATTAGTCACATAACCGCATGACCTTTGCACTAAGGTGAATCATTTGCTGAATAAGTTTATTTTTGTTTGCTTTAATTTTACACAGTTTCAGCTCCTTGTGCTCAGCATTGAACTGTAACATGTAAAGTATGTTATATGTTACCATGACTTTATTTTTCATCTCTAACATTAAAACTGAGCCTCAGAACTTGATTTTTTACTGTCTAACCCACTTGGGGATTCAGTGTGGCAGTTGACACAATCAACAAAGACGTGATTATAAGAGAGACTCCATCATGTACAGTTAGAAGATGTAGTGCCTTTATTGGTAAAGACTGCAGAAACGTACAGAGACAAATCTATAATCCCAGACACAGCCAAGGGTGTGCCCAGACAGGGGTAGAGCTTTCCAGGTATTCCAAATTTCTCATAGGGAAATGCTGCTGTAGATGGCATCATTCATGTAGAGTGAAATTTCTCCCAGTTCAAGACTCTCTCTTTGCCATCCTTTTATACCTTTCTGGTCCCTCTCCAGAGTCCCTGAGTGGTACAAATCGTACTTGGCTGCCAATAGAAAAGTTGGTGGTTTCAGCTCATCCAGAGTTACCTCAGAAGAAAGCCCTTGTGATCTACTTCCAAAATATCAGCCACTGAAAACCTTATGTGTCACAATTCTACTCTGACACACATGGGGTTGCCATGAATTGGAGTCTACTCAATGGCAACTTTTTTTTTTATTGTTGTTGCTACCTCTCTCACCTCATACTCTAGCGTTCCGGCAATAGGTCTGCCTCATTACCTAGCACGAATCACTAGTGCATAACAAGTCCAAAACATTCCTGAATGTTTATTGCTAAATTGATTGAAACAAAGGTCAGTGTCTGGGGAACCCCATTTTAGGCCCAAACTTCAGACTTACTTGAGGTCCTCTCCTTCCATTTACCCCTAATTTTATATTTTTAGAGTATCAAGTCAGCAAGTAGAATATCTTCTTACATCTCAGATGGATATCAATATTTACTCAAACCACCCAATTATAGGAAAGTATTTTATCAATTAAACAAATAAAAGTTCTTCACTTTCCTCTATTTACTGAATGATTTGCTTCTTCCTCTGATCTGTGTGTGTGTATGTGTGTGTTTACACGTGCTATTGGGTACCAATAAATTGATCATATTGATAGACATGACTTTTAATAATGACTTTGGTGTTGCAAGCTCGCCTTGAACTCTTCTACCCCAAATACAAAATCATTTTTTTTACAAGAAACCCACGATCCTTTCAGTGAAGAATAATAATAGAGAGCCAAATCTGAGGGTTAGGATGAGCATTAAATCCTGCTACAGTCTATGGAGATAAGCAGAATAACACAAGAGAAGAGAGTATTTAAATCACTTTAGTGACTGAGCAAAAAAAAATAACTCTCTCCACAAAGATCATGAATTTAGACTAATTTTTCAATTCAACATATTTCCTTTACCTAGCTCTAAAATTATAGGTTTTTGATACACTTCTCCCTTCCTTCCAATAATCTTCATGGATTATATTCTGTACTATCCACTTAACGATGTAATTAAACTGTAGTTTCTCCCTTATTGCTTTATTCTCAAGAACCAGGAACTGGCTATATACTTCCTGATGATTCCCATTCAGTGTCACTTGAGCATCATCACTATGAAAAAAAAAGATATTCCAGCTTCGGTCCAAGGGAACCCTTCAAAATACACACACGTTTCCTAGACTCACAAGAGCCAAAAAAGGCACAAGAGAGAATACATACCTCACCTACAATTCTCCTTTCTTTTCTTTTTCTTTTTTTAATTTCTGTGGTCCTTTGTATCATTATTAGTCTTTTCTTATGGCCCGTTTTAATTCTAAGCTCTAATTTCTTAAAGAATTCAATATATTTGTATTAGTATCAATCCCCCTTTCAAAAAAAAAAATACCAGAAAATACTACCAAATTAATATAAAGAATGAGCATAGAATTTATAAAATGTTTGCCGAAAGATCAAACAAACTATTTCTATAGGTAACATTTTTTCCCATGATACTGCCTGATTTCCATAAGGAACAATTCATAAAAGATATTAAAACTTTTAGATTATATTTTTGTTTTCTATTCATGTCTTTTGAGTAGCTCATAAATATTTCCCAGAAATTTTTGGATCTCCTCAGAAGTTGTATTTCCATTTAAAATAACCAGAATGAATACAGTTGTTATGGAAATATAATACCAAAATGTGAATGAACTTAAAAGTATATCTTTTCATTTCTGCATTTTTGATAATTGCATGATCATTATAGAAAAGAAGCAGATGAAAATCCTCACTGGAGCAAAGTGTCTTTATATTAGTCCTATGGGATTTCCACAAATTAATATGTCATGAGGAACTTGCCACAAAAATGTCCAAGAATACAAGGCAGCAAGCCACCTTGAATGGGAATAAAAAGAGACTTAGAGTGTACCAAGAATATCACATACTAGGATTGTTAAATACAGATAAAGAAATAAAGCATGTGATTTTAAATACCAAAGAAAAAGAAGCTCTAAAAATTACCAAATAGAATTTTAAAAACAAAAAACATAATTGTCTTAGTCTGGGTTCTCTAGAGGAGCAAAATTACTGAGATGAGTATATACATATCATGTCTTACTGGTTATATATGTATATGTGTATATATATTTGTGTTTATATATATATCTAGAGAAAAAGAGAGAGATTTACTCCAAAGAAATGGCTCGTGCCGTTGTAGGACTGGCAAATTCCAAATCCGTAGGTCAGGTAGCAGGCTAGGGATCTCTGCTGGCTCACAGGACTAGGAAGCTGGCAAATCCAAAAACTGCAGGTCAGGTGGCAGAACAGAGACTTCTGCAGGCTTATGTCCCAGGAACCAGAGGTCAGGAGACTAGAAGAGTGCAGGGTTGAGAGAGAGAGCAAGCTTCACCAAAACATCCATTTATATACTAGAATGAGGCCATACCTGCAAGGAAACTCCCCTTTCAACCGATTGGCTGATCACATACGATCACCTCATGAAAAGTGATTATGTTACGGAAGAGCAACCAGTTCAGTGTCTTTCAAGCCACTGAGAATCAAAGCCTAGCCAAGTTGACACATAACATTAACTATCACAATAATTAAAATTAAAAAATAAAATTCACCATAGTAAAGTAAAAAGACTGGGAACTGACTATAAAAAGAAATTTGCAAAGATAATAACTGATGAAGATTTGTATATAAAAAATGCAGTAAAACTCAACAGAAAATTTAGCAAAAGAGATGAATAGGGAGTTGACTGAAAGGAAATAAAAATGACTAACATATATTTGAAAAATTACTCAATTTCACCAGACTCGAGAGAAATAAAATTAAAATAATAGCGATAATACCAGGTTCAGGTAAGAATATGGCCACAACTAGTCTGTAAGTTTGGTGTACTGTGGGGGCTTGTGTGTTGCTCTGACGCTGGAAGGTATGCCACCAGTATTTCAAATAGAAGCAGGGTCACCCATGAGGGACAGTGGAGCTTCCATATTAAGACAGACTAGGAAGAAGGACCTGGCAGTTTGCTTCTGAAAAAATTAGCAGGGGAACATTGTCTGATAAACCTGTTGCCATCAGGTTGATTCCGATTCATAGTGACCCTATAGGACGGAGTAGAACTGCCCCATAGGGTTTCCAGGTAGCCATTGGTGGATTTAAACTGCCAACCTTTTGGTTAGCAGCCAGGCTTTTAACCACTACACCACTAGGGCTCCATCATTGTCTGATAGTGCCAGAAGATGAGCCCCTCAGATTGGAAGGCACTGAAAATACGTCTGGGGAAGAGCTGCCTCCTCATAGTAGGGTCAATTTTAATGACATAGATGGATTAAAGCTTTAGGGTCCTGCATTTGCTGTTGTGTCATGACTCAAAATGAAAAGAAACAGCTGCAAATATCCATTAATAAACAGAATGTGGATTGTACAAATTATGAATCAAGAAAGTTGGAAGGTTTCAAAAATGAAATGCATTGATTTAAGATGAATATCCTAGGCATGAATGAACTGGAAATAGACTGGTACTGGTTAATTAGAATCGGACAATCATATGGTCTACTATGTCGGAAATGAAAATTGAAGAGGAACGGCATCACATTCACTGGCAGAAAGAACATTTTCAAGATCTATCCTGAAATACAATACACTCAGTGCCAGGACAATAGCCATACATCTACAAAGAAGACCAGTTCATATAACTATTATTCAAATTTACACACCAACCACTAAAGCCAAAGATGAAGAAACTGAAGATTTTCAACAACTTCTGTAGTTTGAGATTGATCAAACATGCAATCAAGATGCACTGATAATTATTGGTGATCGGAATGTGAAAGATGGAAACAGAGTACGTGGTAGAATTTTGCAAGACCAATGACTTATTCATTGAACACACCTTTTTTCAACAACATAAATGGTGACTACACACATGGACCTCACAGTAAGGAAATCAAATTGACTACATCTGTGGAAAGAGACAATGGAGAAGCTCAATGTCATCAGTCAGAACAAGGCCAGGGGCTGACTACAGGACAGACCATCAATTGCTCCTATGCAAGTTCAAGTTGAAGGTGAAGAAAATTAAAACTGGTCCATGAGAGCCAAAGTACAACCTTAAGTATATCTCACCTGAATTTAGAGACCATCTCAACAATACAGTTGACACATTGAACACTAATGACTGAAGAAGACAAGAGGAGCTGTGAGATGACATCAAGGACATCACATATTAAGAAGGCAAAAGGTAACTAAAGAGACAGAAAGGAAAAAAAAAAAAAAGACCAAAATGGATGTCACAAGAGACTCTGAAACTTGCTGTTGAAAGTAGAATAGCTAAAGAAAATGGAAGAAATGATGAATTAAAAGAGCTGAACAGAAGATTTCAAAGGGCAACTTGAGAAGAAAGTAAAGTATTGAAATATGCAAAGACCTAGGAATAGAAAATCAAGAGGAAAGAACACACTCGGCACTACTAAAGGTGAAAGAACTGAAGACAAAATTTAAGCCTCGAATTGCAATACTGAAAGATTCTATGGGCAAAAAAATTGTACAACATAGGAAACATCAAAAGGAGATGGAAGGAATACAGTCACTGTACCAAAAAGAATTTGTCGACATTCAACCATTCAGGAGGTAGCATATGACCAAAAACCAATGATACTGAAGAAAGAAGTCCAAGCTGCACTGAAGGCATTGACAGAAAACAAGGCTCCAGAAATTGACGGAATAGCAATTGAGATGTTTCAACAAATGGATGCAACACTGGAAGCACTCACTTGTCTATGCCAAGAAATTTGGAAGACAGTTACCTGGCCAACTGACTGGAAGAGATCCATATTTCTGCCCATTCCAAATAAAAGTGATCCAACAGAATTAGGAAATTATTAAACAATATCATTAAAATCACATACAAGCAAAATTTTGCTGCAGGTAATTCAAAAATGGTTGCAGAAGTACATCAACAGGGAACTGCCAGAAATTCAAGCCAGATTCAGAAGAGGATGTAGATAAGAGTGGTATTATTGCTGATGTCAGATAGATCTTGGCTGAAAGCAGAGAATACCAGAAAGATGTTTAACTGTGTTTTATTGACTATGCAAAGGCATTCGACTATGGGGATCATAACAAATTATGAATAACATTGAGAAGAATGGGAATTCTAGAACACTTCATTGTGCTCATGTGGAACCTGTATGTAAACCAAGAGGCAGTCGTTCAAACAGAATAAGGGAATACTACATGGTTTAAAATCAGAAAAATGTGTGTCGGGGTTGTATCCTTTCACCATACTTATTCAATCTGTGTGCAGGACAGTTAATCCGAGAGGTTGGACTATATGAGTTAGAACGAGGCATCAGAATTTGAGGAAGATTCATTAACAACCTGCGATATGCAGATGACACAAACTTGCTTGCTGAAAGTGAGAGGATTTGAGGCACTTACTGATGAAGACCACAGCCTTCAGTATGGATTGCACTTCAACATAAGGAAAACAAAAATCCTCACAACTGGACTAGTAAGAAATATCACGATAAACAGAAAATATTGAGGTTGTCAAGGATTTCATTTTACTTGGATCCGCAATCAACACCCATGGAAGCAGCAGTCAAAAAATCAAATGACATATTGCATTGAGCAAATCTGCTGCAAAAGACCTCTTTAAAGTGTTAAAAAGCAGAGATGTCACCTTGAGGATTAAGATGCACCTGACCCAAGCCATGGTGTTTTCAATCGCCTCATATGCATGGGAAAGCCAGACAATGAATAAGGAAGACCAAAGAAGAATTGATGCATTTCAGTTACGGCACTGATGAAGAGTACTGAATACACCATGTACTGCCAGAAGACCGAACAAATCTGTCTTGGAAGAAGTATAGCCAGAATGTTCCTTAGAAGTGAGGATGGCAAAACTTCATCTCACTTTGGACATGTTATCAGCAGGGACCAGTCCCTGGGGACATCACGCTTGGTAAAGTAGAGGGTCAGTGAAAAAGAGGAAGACCCTCAATGAGATGGATTGACACCGTGGGCTCAAATATAGCAACAGCTGTGAGGATGGCACGCGATCATGCAGTATTTCATTCTGTTGTACGTGGGTCGCTATGAGTAGGAAACGACTCGATGGCACCTAACAACAAGAACAAGAATATGGAGAATTATGAACTATGTTTCTTCCTGTTGAGGTATAAACTGATGCAGTAATTTTGGGAAACAACCTGGTGGTAGTTAGGTAAATTAGGCATGCACATACATTCCCCACTACCATCGAGCTACCTTATAGGATAGAGTCGAACTGCCCTATAGGGTTTCCAAGGCTGTAATATTTTAGGGAAGCAGACCTCCACATCATTCTCCTGTGGAGCTGCTGGTGGGTTTGAACTACTGGCTTTTCTTTCGTTTAGCAGCCCAGTGATTAATCACTGCGCTAGCAGGGCTCCTCCTGCGTGTATGTTAAATCCCACCAATTTAAGTTCTGTGTATGCACTCCAGAAAAACTCATACGTAAGTATGCAAACAGGCAAAATCATGGATATACTTAATAAATGCCTTTTTTTGGCATGAGGATTAAGGGTAATACTTTAACTTTGTTTCTGTCAATCTCTCTCTCTCCCCTTTCTGCCCTCCTATATTTCTTCCCAACTTCATTCTACCTTGCCTTCATTCTCCCCCTTTCTTCTTTTTCATTCCCTCTCTCTCACTTCTTTTTTTCTCCCATTCTCTTCTCTTCCATTCTTTCTACTTTACTCTTAAATTTTCACCTTTCATTTTATCATACAGAAGTAGGTCAAGCTGTTTGATTGAATTGTTTACAATTTAGTACTGGAATATTTATTTGTCTCTCTCCTCAGTAGATTGTGAGCTTCTTGAAAACAAGGAGTATGCTACATCCATCTTTGTATGTTGTGTGCCGTCGAGTTGATTCAGACTCACAGTGGACCTATAGGACAGAGTAGAACTGACTCGTAGGGTTTCTGAGTCTGTAATCTTTACAGAAGCAGATTGACCAGTTTTTTCTTCTGCAGAACCGCTGGTGGGCTCGAACCACCGACGTTTTGGTTAGCAGCCAAGAGCTTAACCATTGTACCACCAGAACGCCTTTATCTTTGGACCCATTGCATATAGTCTGGCCCATAGTAGGGGCTGAATGCGCACATGTACGAAATTCCTTTCTGTAATATGTAATTTTTTGAATAATGCCACATTCCCATGTATTTACCCATGGAATTCAAAATATTAGAAAAGAGTAGAAAGATTTATCTGTGAAAGGTTTTAATTTCAAATATATGTTGGTTTGTCTCTAAAAAACATTAAGGACATCTAGAGCTCCCCTTAATTTCAAACTGATTAAATAGTATAAACATTTTTGACTTGACAAAGCATTAATACTGAACTTTTTAAATATGAAAGGAGAATCTGTATGGTATCATAAGAACCTTGGCCTCCTTCATTAACATTCTCCTTTCTATTTCAGAAATAGAAATCTTCTGTAGCCAGGTGATCAACCTAAATACAAAGAGAGTTATTATTATTATTATTTTACGGACAGCCAAAAAAAAAAGCAAAAGTTAAACTTCAGAGTATAAGCTACTTAAAACACATTATCTTTTATCAGATTTACTCCCAGTAAACAGAAGATGGAGTTCCTGGGTGGTGCAGATGGTTAAGTACGTGACTGCTAGCAGAAAGATTGGCTGTTTGAACCCACCCAGAGGCACCTTGGAAGAGAGGCCTGGCGATTTGCTTCCTAGAAGTCACAGTCATAAAAGCCCTACGGAGCAGTTCTACTCTGCACACATCGGGTCACCATGAGTCGGAATCAATTTGACGGTAACTAATAACAACAACAACAAATAGAAGATAAAAATCATTTAAAATTTTGTTGTTTGCTTTTGGCAATGTCTAGTTTCAAGGGAAAGTGAATATGCAATATTTCTAGAAATATGTAAGTTTGAATTAAAAGAGAACATGTTGCAAAGCCGTAAAATAAATTATGGTTCTCGTAAGGAAGATAATATGTGAAACCTCCTTACATTCTGAGCTAATAACAACGTATAAAATTCACCATTTTCCTGCAAAAGTTATAAATTCCCAATCCTGTGGGGAAAATGTATAAGATTTTGTTAATGTTTAGTAAATATATACATTTATCCTTGGTGACACAGTGGTTAAAGTGCTCAGCTGCTGACTGAAAGGTCAGTGGTTCAAACCCAGCAGCTGCTCTGAGGGAGAAAGATGTGGCAGTCTGATTCCATACAGATTTTCAGCCTTGGAAACCCTATGCGGGAGTTCTACTCTGTCCTATAGGGTCACTATGAGTCAGAATTGACTCGACAGCAGCAGCTTTGGTTTTTGGTTTAATAAAAATAAAACTTTCTATCATTTGCAAGCAAACAAAACTCACTATTTTCTAAGACTTTCTAGAAATTTCCATTGATATACTATTCTTTGCCTATTTTATGCTATCCAGCTCACTAGTAAGACCTATCACATGGTCTGTTCAATTGCTTCTCTAAATTAGAGAGAGAGAATATAATCTAATGGCCAAGAGTTTGGTGTATGGATCCCAACAGAACTGAATCCACAACCTCCCTCTATCACTTACTGGTTGTATGACCCTGAACCCCATTTACCTCATCTGTAACATGAAGATTATAATAACTGTTGTTGTTTGTTGCTATTGAGTTGGCTCCAATTCATGGTTACCTTATACGTAACAGAAAGTGCATTACCCAGTCCTGCATCATCTTCATGATCATTAGTATCTTTGAGTCCATTTTGCAGTTTTGGTGTCAATCCATCTCTTTAGGGTTTTCCTTGTTTCCAACAATCTTCTAGTTTACCAAACTTAATGTCCTTTTCAAGCGATTGATCTAGCAATTGTACAATAACCACCTACCCCATAATGATTATAATAAGGGTTACTTGAGATAAAATCCATTGCTGCCGAGTCGATTCTGACTCATAGCGACACTATAGGACAAAGTAGAACTGCCCCATAGGGTTTTCCAAGTATCGACCGGTGGATTTGAACTGCCAATCTTTCGGTTAGCAGCTAAGCTCTTAACGACTGCACCACCAGGGCTCCTTAATTGAGATAAACTGTGTAAAATAATTAGCACGATGCTTGACACATAAGTAGCCATGTACATGTCACTACCGTATATCTACCAGATGAGGAGTTAATCGAGGAAAGGGAGTGTCAATTTTTTACCTTTGTATTCTCAAACTACTAGCAAGCATTCCAAAGTTAGTGTTCAGTAAAAGTTTGGCAAGTAAATATTTTTTTATTGACACACTGAAAAATGTTAGCCCATCACAATTTTATTAAAAATATGACTAAGTATTAAATTATATTCTAAAATGAAAAAATATAATATCTGAAACATTGTATTTGGATATGTTATACGTTGTCACACAATTATTCACTGTTTTGAAACCTGTGAGAAAGAACTTGTCACAGTGAAAAGAGCAAAGGTCCCAGAATCACACTCTAATCACTGAAAGATTGTGACCAAATTATTTAATCTCTCTGAGCCTCAGTTTTCTCTCCTGTGTAATGGTGCATATACCCCAGGATGTGAAAATGATTAAACTAAATAATTATATAAATCACCTAGTCCAAAGCTTGGCACATAGTATTTGCTCAACACATGTCATTAAATCTCCCCACTGCCACCACAACCACCACCTCCATGCTTACCTTATAATTTAGAAGCCAATCCATGCCTACAAAATATAAAAGCTGTCTGTAATATGAAAACCAAGCCTATGTATAATCAGTTAAACAAGGAAAAGTATTCATTGAATTGAGTGACTCTTTATGGAAGTAATAAAAAAAAAAAAAACCTGGATATACGCCAACAACTCTTGTATTTACATTTCCACCCTATAGTAATCCAGATCAGAATATCCTATTGTCTGTTTGCCAACTCTCCTTGACTGCACATCAATTATACAAAATTCATGCTCTAAATCCTCAAAACCTGGTCTTTCCCCCAATGTTTCCTGTCTCAGTGAAAGGCAGGACACTCAGTCCAGGCATGCAAACCCGTAATTTAAAATCATCCTTGACCCTTACCTCTTCTGTTCGTCTCTCTATCCCAGCCATCATATAACCGTGTTGATGTCTTTCTTTCTAAATGTGTCTTAAATATGCTTACTTTTCTTCATCTCCATCTCCTTTACCCAAGCTATTATCATGTCACACCTGGACAAGTGTCATAGCCTCTTAAATTATCCATTAATGTATACTATGGTCCTTTTTCAATTTATTTACCCAAACCAGGGTAGTATAAAACAAACAAACCACACACACACACAGAAAACACCGTGTAATACCATTGTTTAAAGCTGCATCCATTGGCATGGTCCATAAGCCAGTATGTGATCTGCTTAGGCTCTATTCAGCTCTCTAGCAACATCTTCTAGCACTACCTGAATCTCCCTCTTACTCTGCTTTCTATCCACCCCCAGTTCTTCAAAGGTACCATATAACTTCTCAGCTCAAAGACTTGACACATTTAATTCCCTCTGCTTGGAAGGCTGTTTTCCCACATCTTCCCTTCGCCTGATTAAATCCTCCTCAGACTTTAGGTTTTAACTTAAACTCAGAAAAGCCTCTTCTGATCTGACAGCCATGATCAGTTCTCTACTCTGTTTCCCAGGTCCCTCTACTTTTGTTTAATAGTACTTATCACAGTATGTATTTACATGGTCTGCATTATTTAATTGCTTCTTTCTATTTTAGACCATAAGCTGTGTGGATCCCTGCTGCATTCTTGTTAGCCTCACAACTGCTGGCATATCACAGACACTCAATGGCTACAGAATAAATGAATAGATGAATGAACATAAACTAAGCTGAGACCATCACTACTCTTTATCGATCCATCCCTTAACCCTCAAACACAAAATATGGGTGATTTTTACTTGAGTGATTTTTTGTTTTTTGGAAAGGAAAGCTGAGAGCAGAACCTTGGAGAGCTGAGGCATATGGCAGACAATAGAAGCCTTTTGCTGAAGGGAGAGCTATCGGTGGCTTTAATAACTACAGCAGTCAGGACAGAGATTTAAGCAAGAAATCTGTTTTGACCTTTAACACTAGCCTTCCTCTGACTTTTCTGTTTTCCATGTCCCACTTTTTCAGCACTAGTAATCCGGACTAAGGAACAGGACGGTGCCCAAAGCATAGACTGATAGGACAGCGCTACCTTCAATTAGGGAAAAAAAGGCAGGAATATGCTTCCTATTATCAAGAGGTGAAGGGAGAGTCCAAAAATGAATATAGAATATGAGCTTATTTTGTATAAAGGAGGTCAAGAATCCATCTACAAGGAAGCTACTATGGCTGTTTATAACTGAAATGGCAATGATGAAATAGGCTTCATCTATGAGCCAATTCTGAACTATTAAGAGTAGGTACTGACAGACCTATGGTGACAAGGGCTCTGACACTATAGTTGGACCAAAGAGCCAAGAGTACTATGACCAATGTCCTGTCAGTCAGGACTTTTAATGGGTACTGTGAAATGCAAGCTAGGCATTTGCATTTGCTCTTCTTCAGGGACCCTGAAAAATGATATGGAGATGGGGTTAGGATTCCATACATTACCATTACAAAATTAAGAAATGCATTTCTCTGGAATAGGAGCCCAATATCTGTTCCCTACCCAGGCCAGGCCTGCTGTCTACAGTTCCTGATTAACAATTTGGAAATTGGCCTAAGACCTACAGATACAGAAATGCAAAGTGGTTTCAACCAAGATATTTATGAGTGCTGATGAGAGGGTTAGAAGAATTTTTATTTCAGTTCTTTATCAATATATTCTCATTTTAAACTCACAATCTGTGATGTAAAAAAATCCCTGAACATGTTTAATGAGATCAATTAAATATTTAGCTTGACATTGTCAACAGGAAATGGAACATTTCCATGGAAATAAGCATCGCTACCTTGACACACTGCCCTGGAGTTCAATTTTCTGGTCTCCCTTATGCTACAGTAAATGTCTCTGGAGAAAATGTCAAGCCTGGCTACCCCTAGGGGAAGGTGAAAAGTGAGCATGTCTAGTTTGCATTATTTATTTTTTTTCTATTGTGAAATTCAAGCTCAGGATTCCTTATCAGTGTTTGTTGCAATGTACATTAAAGGGTTTATTAATGTCTATCTCCGTCCACCGTTAGTTGTCAGTGAGGCATTAAACATGCAGTGAATGTCTATAGATTCTCGGTGTCAACATACATATTGTTTATAAACACACTTTCTCCTATCTGCTGTCGTGGCCTTACCTCCGCTTTAAAATACTAAGTTGATTAGAGTTGTGTGGGTGGAGTAATATTCGCAGTGCTAAATCACCTACAAGCTGTAATATATCACCCAATGTCTCTGGAGGATCTAACTCACTAATTACTTTTCCAGAAATATACCAGAGGTCACTTGCCTGCTACCTTTCATCATTACGAACTCACCAACAAAATTTTTAAAATGGCTGTAAAGATATCAGGAGAAAATGAGTGAGAAGCATTTATGAAACCTGGAAGCTAGTTCAAAAGTAAGCAGTAAACGCTGTAGGACACAATTTGAAAAACAGGAAGGTCAGAAAAAAGAAGATACCAATAAGGTTTAAGGAGGAAAAGAAGGCTTCCCTGCCACTCCTTAACAATACATAGGATTGAATTCATAAAAAAATAATTCATAGGCTAGTTTTCTTTTTAATTGTTTATAAACTTTACAGCAAAATCTCAGCCCTCTTGTGTTTTAAAATGATCCTTTGTCTATACAAAGATCTTAAAATTCTTTAAATATAATAAGATCAGTGGTTTTTCCTTGCTTTCAGTTGGAATGGGCAATAAAGTTGATGATGTCCCTCCTTCATTTTCCGTGCCCAGAGATCTGCCAGATGCTGAAACTACCAGGTTCAAGTAATTCTGCTTCTTACTTGATGGCTTCAAGGCATCTGTAGTGACTCTGGGGTAGTGGTGGTTTAGTGGTAGAATTCTTGCCTCCCATGCTGGGGAGACCCAAGTTCACTTCCCTGGCTAAATCCCTCATGCACAGTCACCAATCATCTGTCAGTGAGGCTTGTGTGCTTCTATGACGCTGAAAAGGTTTTACAGGAGCTTCCAGGGTAAGACATACTAGCAAGAAAGGCTAAGTGAGCTACTTACAAAAATCAGCCAGCGAAAACCCTATGAATCAGAACAGTGCAATCTGTGCAGGACCCAGAAGCTTTTCACTCAGCTGTGCACGGAGTCACCATGAGTCGGGGGCCTACTTGATGGCAGCTAACAATAACGGTAGTGGCTCCAGCATCCCTCTCCCCCACACTAGGCAAAGTCCAGTACAGAGCATGGAATCTACCCCTAACCAACAATGTTCAGATGTGACTTTTCTCTATTTCTTCTCAGGTATGATGGGAGGGCAATGGTGCCTTTCTTATGCAAAGGGGAGCGGAGGAATACAGATTTATACCGTATTGGGGAATAAAAATGTTAAGAATAGGAAAGGGTATTTTCCCTTTTCATGCCTGGGAAGTTAATTTACTCCTGAAAAAAAAAAAAAAATCAGGCTCATCTTTCATTTTAGGTTAGAGAATCAAGTCACAGAGATGAAAACTATTATTTTTTAATCTCATTAAATCTAATGGCAAAGTAAAAACTAATTTCCAGGATTCTGATTTATTTTTAGTCACAGATCATTGCCGTTTTCCTCTGGTTCTCGTAGGTGAGAATTGACACATACTTAGTTTATATGTATGCATGTGTAAGCATGATTTCAAGTATTTTCAAATGGCATAATAATGCATCCAACCCTTCTTTCTGAAGATGTAGGAACTGGCTAGAATTTTTTTTTTTTTTTTTTTGGCGTTAGTTCTGAACGTTCTTATAATATCACCTAGTTCTTCAGGTTTTACAACTGTTAAAGATCAAAGATACCAGTCTTTGAGATCTGATACATCCTTCATTAACCTTGGATTCCCCTTTGGCATATTGTTTCCTATCATTCTTGTCAACCTGTAATCACCAACATCATACTCAATAACAAGTAAGTTCCTATTAGGTGTTAGGAGACTTGTAAAGCCACAGCCATGTGGTCACATAAAATTATCCGAAGACTAATCTAGCAAATGTCATAGAGAAAGGAGTCTGGTGAGGTTTTTATTCTTTGACTTAGTCAAATTTTAACTTCAGGATTAGCAAAGACCCTCCTCAATCTCAAGAGACCAATAACTGGCAAAGACATGCTCATTATCCCTTAAAGTGTTAATTGGTTGACTTCCAGCGGTTTCATTTTATCTCCCAGTCTAACTCTCTGCTCTAAATAAAGAAGATCATATATGAAAGGAAAAACTACTGTGAAAGGAGAAATTAAAGGGTACTTTTATGATATCTATGAAACCAAAGGGCAATTTAATATAATGTGGATACTTGCAAAGTTCTGGATAAACAATAGTATAAATAAGCTTCATTTTTATCATACTTTACAATTTGCAAAGCATTGTCACATAAAATTTATCCTTAGAGATAAACACAGTATTTGTATCTCTAATTAATAGATGAGTTTTATAAATAGATTTAGATGAATTGGTCATATTCGTATGACTAAATAATTGAACCTAGGTATTCTTAGTCAATGGTCTATTACATTATACTATGTCTGAGGATGTTTTTATTTTTGCTGTCTCTCAGAAATCAGATGATAATGAGATTTATACAATTAAATGTTCATATCTTAATGATCTGAAACTTGAATGGTTTCCCTGTTGAAATTATAATCAACTATGCAAGATTATCATTTTCAATATCACAGCCTAACATCAACAGGGAATGACTATATTTAGTATTGCCTAGATGTTAATAAAGCTTTGGTGAGAGAAGAACAGAACCCAGAACTTTCCCTGCAAAAGCTGAGATAGACTTGGTGGAGACATTAAAACCTAAGCACTAAGAATTAAAAGTACTTTGAAAAATTTTAGGTGGTTTTAAGAAAGCAAATTTCCTGCCCTACACTTTCCCTGCTGAAAACTGACAGAGAAGCCACAAATGCAAAGAGGGTCCTCCATTAGTCCACAGTAATTTCCTTGTACAAATTAATACAAGATGGACACAGAAATAGCTTCCTGTGGGGGTGCTTGTGTGAACTCAGGCAGACTCCCCCCAGGAGTAACTAGGCAACAAGCTTATGGGCCCTGCAGACAGAAGAAACCAGCTCTAAAGAGCAGATTCCCTTATCCTGATTTCTCACACAGGAAAGTCATTTGCCACTTGTCTCCTTCTTTGTGGTTGTTGTTTTATTTTTTTAAACAACCACAACCCATGAGCCCTGCCTAAGGGAGTATATTGTAAGCCATCTGGATCATGGAGCTTTCAGCCTCCAGCTTCCACGTGTTTCTCATTCAGGATGCTAATATTTCTACGACTCACTAACATGACAAGAACAACATTTGCTGCTTCTGGCATCCTTCCTTTGGGGAGAAAAAGAAAAGAAAACCTGAACACTGTACTTATTAGCAAAAATTGCCAAGAAATTCAGTCCATTTGATGACCTCCAAGGCTGCACTATCATTTCAGAGTTGGAAGCGCATCATCTGTTCCAGAAAAGGGGTAAAAGGCAAGAGACAAAATTTCAGTATCTGGCTTATCACCCATGATGCTGAGAGGAAGCACACGACCAAAGTGGTCAGATGAATATCCTCACGGTGTTTGGAACAATAACCTGAAAGGGTGAGACTCATATCACTGCCTCCATCTGCTTTCCTGTCTCTGTGTAATTAAAAAGGCAAAGAATATCTATTTACTGAGAGACAGTTCCTTGATAATATTCTTAGAATTTCTGCATCCTGCTTACTCATGGTATATCTGGAGCATTGTGTTCTTTTTCTTTAACTTGTTCTTATTAATTATCCCTACATTTGAAGACTACTCACTCAGAGAAAACAAAAATTCGATCTTGTTCTCATAAACCAAAGAAAAGAAGTAACTCTCCATGGACCTAGGGTTTGTGCTGTTTGATTTCTGCAGCAAGTATCTACAAGAAAATATTGAAAATGCTTAGTAGAGGTTTCAGCTCACAGGAACACCTGAAGCACAATTTTGGGCTGACAGAAGGGCCATTTTCTACAGGTAAAAGGAACTGAGTTGCAGAAAAGGTCATTCTTCATTGAGGCAGGTTTTCTCAGTAATGGGCATCTTTCTTCTCTCAATGGTTTATGTTCTGCCTAACAAATTTTTGCAAAATCATTTGAGAAAGAGAAATATATCATGTGTTTTTGGATGCCCTCAGGTAGGAACTACATGTCTTTATGAAGTATTTTATAGGATATTGCCAATTGTTAGGGACCTTGCAGTTCAATCTTCCATACAATGCAAGAACTCCTTCCACAAAATTGCTGCCAAGTAGTAGTCCAGTATCTGCTATTAATGTACTCAGCAAACATTTATTGAACAATAAGTTTTCAGCAGTAAGCTAAGCACATGGAAATATTTTTAAAATGTATTTTGCATATAGGAGGGATGTAAATAATTTATGGCCAGGGGGTAGACTATGTGTAACATAGGTCCACAATTCTTTGATACTCCTCCTTTCAAGAGGTTGAGTTAGATTCCTCTTTCCTTGAGCATGGGCTGGGTTTAGTGACTAATGTCTAATGTATAGAATAAAGTTGACGTGATGGTGCTTGATTTCACAGACTTATAAAACCCACTGGAGCTTCCTACTTGCTTTGTCTCTCTTGGATCACTTGTTCTGAGGGAAACCAATTGCCATGTCATGAGGACTCTTTAACTATGGAGATGTTGACTTGGCAAGGCTGAGGCCTCTGACCAACAGCCAGGGAGGAACTGAGACCTCCTGCCAAAAGAGATTTAAGTGAGCTGGGAAGCACATCCTCCAGCAACACTCAGGGTTATCTTCAGATGTCTACCGTCCTGGCTGACATCTTTATTGCACCCTCAAGAGAAACCCTGAGCCAGACTTACTCTCAATTTCCTGACTCACAGAAAATATGAGATAAGACATATTTGTTGTTTTAAACTACTACATTTTTAGGATAATTCGTTAGGCAGCAATAGATTACTAATACAATTGTCGTTCTTGTTTCATGCTCTTTTTGTTGTTATTAGGTGCTGTCGAGTTGATTTTGAATCATAGTGAGCCCATGTGACAGAGTAGAACTGCCCCATAGGGTTTCCTAGACTGCAATTTTTATGGGAGCAGATCACCACATCTTTCTCCCATGGAGCCCCTGGGTGGGTTCGAACCACCAACCTTTTGGTTTGCAGCCGAGTGCTTAACTGTTGCACTACCAGGGCTACTTTTGTTCATGCTAGGTCTATTAAGTCTAGTGTATATATTATATTTGCAGTGCATTTCAGTTTGTACTAATTTCATTTCAAGTGTTCAATAGCTAAATATGACTAGTGACTTATTCACTTTCTCCCAAGGCCTCCAAAAGTCTCATTCCATCACAATATCAGACTGAAGTCTAGAATAGTGTCCTCTAGATCAGGTGTAGGTGCTGATGAGCCTGTTTGGATGTAGTTCCTTAAGTATACCTGCTCAAGTACAGTCCCTCCTCATCTAAATAACTGTTAGCTAAAGAAGCAAATTATATGCCCCCACCCCTCGACTACCTGCGCCACACACATACGACATTCTTGTTTAAAGACAGGAACAATAAGAGGCATAAAGGAATCACTAAAACCAGTTGCCATTGAGTTGACTGACTTATGGAGCCTCCTGTGTGTGCCAGAATAGGACTGTGCACCATAAGATTTTCAATGGCTGATTTTTTGAAAGTAGATCACCAGACCTTTCTTCCAAAACATCTCTGGGTGTTGGCAGGTGGGCATGTTAACTGTTTGCTCCACCATAGGACTCCAAAGGAATTACTAGACCATAACCATTCTGAAATTGAGTGGGAAGATGTTGGAAGTCCCTTGATTCAGTCCCATTGCTTCCAAGAAAGAATTCTCCATGGCTCTCAGCTTTACTCTCCTGGTTCTTGGTTCTACCTCTGACTCATCCTTCCTTTTCCAGTAAAGTAGTTTGTCTTTCCAGCTGTATAGTTTTCTCAGCCTCTTTCCTGCCTGTAGAATTCTGGGGGTTGAAAGGTGTCTTTTCATTTTGTGCTATCTCCATTCTTTTCCATCTAAGCTGGCAGTGTTTCTGTGAATATAATTCTCTTTAAAACTTTGGGGATCACTTGTGCTTCCTATTAGAATTCACTCTAATAGACAAAAGTCACACTAGCTATTCTCTTTGAAACAAGTCCTTCTCTACCTTGGGCTTCTCTGAGACGACTGAAGGACAATACTCTGAAGTGTTTAGAAGCTCTGTTGTTTAAATATGGGGGTCTGTGAGGCACATTGTCAAACCTTTAGCGGAGCTTTTGTTTCACTGAACTGCAATGCACTCTGAGGCACTACCTGTGATCTTTCTGAGGTCTTCACAGAAGATTTTATAGTACCCCCCACATTTCATCTTTAAACCACATTTTTCTGGCAGTACCCTGGATTTGATCTTTGTTTTTAAGATATTTCTTAATTTTAACATTGTACGCCATCTGGAGAGGCTGAGAGTAATCAAAACCACCAAGTTCTGATTCTTTCCTGTTTAATATTCATTCACTTAGTTTATTTTTCTCCTCTTAAATTTTACTTTAAGCAGTAAGAAGAAACCAGTTGGCATCTTCACTACCTTATCTGAAAATCTCCTTAGCTAGATCACCCAGTTCATTGGGCACATTTTCTACTTTCCACATTATTGTAAGTAACAATGTTGCTAAACTGTCTACTATTACATCACACAGATCCCCTTTACTCCAGTTGTCAATAAGATGCTCCTCAATTTTCTTTAAGACTTCTTTCACAGCTCCTCAAAGAATGTCATATTTCCACAGCTTTAGAAGGTTCTTTAAGCTTTCAGTAACACTCTCCTTAAAGATCTTCCAGCTTTACCTACTGCTTGATTCCAAAGTCACTCCTACATTTTAGGTTTTTGTTAGAACAGCACCCCACTTCCAAGTACCCAATCTGTATTAGTTTAAATGTGTTGCATAACAAGTTATCCCAAAATTGAGGATCTTAAAACAGCACACTTTTTTTTTTTAATCTTACACAGTCTCTAAGGGTTAGGAATATGGGTGTGGATTAAACGGGTTATTGGGGCGCAGAGTCTCTTATGAGTTTGCCATCAAGCTGTTGACTGGGGTTGTTGTCATCTAACTCTTGACTATAACTGGACGATCTGTTTCTGTGGTGGATAACTTATGTGGCTATTGGCGGGAGATCTCAATTCCTTGCTGGTTGCTGACAAAAAGTCTAAGTTTCTCTCTCAGTAGGCCCCTCTGCAAGCCTGCCTGAGTGCCCTCTCTACAGGGCACCTGGCTTCCCCCAGAATGAATGATCCAAGAGAGAACAAGACAGAAGCCGCAGCTCTTTTATAAGCTAGCCTCAGAAGTAACGTACTGTTCCTACTTCCATATTCTATTTGTCACACAGACCAATCCTGACACTGTGTGGGAGGGGCCTACACAAGGTTGTGATCGTTGGCAGGGAACATTGGTGGTCATATGGGAGGCCAGCTACCATATAAATATCTCAAGAACAATTTTCACATTGACTACGGCATCAGGATTGGAGGAAGACTCATTAACAACCTGTGTTATGCAGATGACACAACCTTGCTTGCTGGAAGTGAAGAAGACTTGAAGCACTTACTGAAGAAGATCAAAGACCACAACCTTCAGTATGGATTACACCTCAACATAAAGAAAATAAAAATCCTTACAACTGGACCAGTAAGCAACATAATGATAAATGGAGAAAAGATTGAAGTTGTCAAGGATTTCATTTTCTTTGGATCCACAATCAACACTCATGGAAGCAGCAGTAAGGAAATCAAAGGGCATATTGCATTAGGCATACCTGCTATAAACGACCTCTTTCAAATGTTAAAAAGCAAAGATGTCACTTTGAGGACCAAAGTGCATCTGACCCAAGCCATGATATTTTCAATTGTCTCGTACACACACAAAAACTGGACAAAATGAATAAGAAAGACTGAAGAAGAATTGATGCTTTTGAATTACAGTGTTGGCGAAGAATATTGAATACACCATGGACTGCCAGAAGAATGAGCAAATCTGTCTTGAAAGAAGTACAGCCAGAATGCTCATTAGAAGCGAGGATGGCAAGACATCGTTTCGCGTACTTTGGACATGTTATCAGGAGGGACCAGTCCCTGCTGAAGGACATCATGCTTGGTAAAACAGAAGGTCAGTGAAAAAGAGGAAGACCCTCAATGAAATGGATTGACACAGTGGCTGCAACCGTGGACTCAAGCATAACAAAGATTGTGAGGATGGCACAGGATCGGGCAGTGTTTTGTCCTCTTGTACACAAGGTCGCTATGAGTCAGACATAGCAGAATATTGTTAAAATATTTTCTTCTGTTTCTTTTTACTTTTTTTTTAAGATTGCTATTAGATAATTTAAAATTACATATCTGGCTCATATTATATTTCTACTGGACAGCACTTCCCTAGGGTGGAGAATGCATAAAAGACAACATAGGATACATAAAAATAAGATTGGAAGAAAATAGCAGAAGACAAATCATGCAGCATTCTGTATCCCCTCTTAAGAGAGTTTAGGTTCTCTTCTCTAAGCAATAATGAAACTGAAGTTTTGAGCAGGGAAGTGATATTATCTGGAAGTGCTTCTGGTTGATTATATCAAGCAGCAGGGTGCTAAATGGGTTAGAGCAGAGGAGGTACTGAAGAAAGATCCAAAAAACTGTGAGTTACACAAGGCTTAAGCCAGGAAGTTAAAGCAGGATTGGTGACTGAAAAATTTTGGAGTCACATTCTTAAGGATCACAGTTGAGGCCTTACAATGAATGAGTATACTAAAGGGAAGAGTATTCACAGACAAAGGGGCCAGTAGCAGATTCTCAAGGTAAATTTTCATTTGAAGGGACCGGAAAATGAAGAGAAGGCAGAGAAGGAAAAGAAGCCAAAAAGACGAGGAGAAATAAAAGCAAATAGCAAATGGCATTTACAGTTAAGTTTGTAACTGTGGATTCTAGGTGGAGTGTCTGGTACTCCCAGAGGTCCTGGAAGGACACGCATCCTAGAGCAATTGCTCCACAAGTAACCAATTGCCATTGAGTCAGTTTTCAACTCATGGCAACCTTATGTGTGTCAAAGAGAACTGTGCACCACAGGGTTTCCAATGTCTGATTTTTTAGAAGTAGATCACCAGGCCTTTACTCTGATATGCCTCTGGGTGGACTTGAACCTCTAACTTTTTGGTCAGCAGCCGAGCATGTTAACTGTTTGCAGTACCCAGGGAATCCAACTGCTCCACAGGGACTTTTTTCTTTTCCTCCACCAAGTAAACATTGCTTTTAGAGCAGTACTGCCTTGTTACTCACAGGTGGTTAACTCCTCTAGATCAAGCAGTTGGCAAGGCCCTGATTGAGATATCTTTTCCTTATCTTTTGCCAGCTCCTATCATCCATCAGACTTCTAGGAAGGAGGCAGTTATGGATAAGCAGTTTGGGTGTCATCTGAGCTCTGGTCTAAATGTTTATGATGTGCTGCTATAGAAGAAGAAGTGAAAAGAACAGCTGGCTTCATTCAGTTGAGATTGAAAAGGCTTTTAATGAAAAGTTTAAATTACTCTGCCATTAAAAAAAAAATGCTTTGTCAGTAGCCCTACAAATGGTGAACTCAGTAGCATTTTGGAGTATGTAAAATATACTTCTTTAAGTTTTAAGACATGCATTTGCAAGTAACTTTCTCCCTTCAGCCAAACCTACTTTCTAAACATTTTGATATCAATCCCATGCTATATTGAATTAAAAGTTGCCATTATCTAAAAGGTAACTTGAACGTTTGTATAAAATAGTATTAAAATTATAAATCATATTTGTTGACACTAAACAAATGTTTAATACTGCAAGTAAAGAAACTCGAACCAGTGAAAACGTTAGCACTCCATTACACACATGGAGTTTTCCAGCTGTTTTTCTGTTTGCTATTACCTAAAAACTGAAACATTTTATTCCGTGATTCTGAGTTTAAGCTTGGAAGTTGAGCCTAGAGAAAAGGGAAAGTTTCTATTTTGGTGTCATTTTCTCCCTTTGCCTCTCTGCTAATGTGAAAGGCATAGTTGCCAAGAGAACTTTTTTTATGCTCGCTAGAAATTGGAACAAGATCAACAATTCTCATAAGACAATCTTATTATTCACTGTGTTGTTAAGACTTGTTCAGTTGATTATTTTTGATGATGAGTGAATATTTATTTGTCTAGCAATGTGAGCAGTTTTCTTGATCGAGTAATTTTTATAAGTTAATTATGTCTCACAAACAAGGACGTTATAAAAAATGCTTTTCCTAATCATCCCAAGAAGTATACAATGTGGAATTTTTTTTTTAATCTATTCTTTATTATGGATGTCTAGCAAGTTAAAGTGTACATCATTTAAAGACATGTCAGATGTTCCTTTTTAACAGATAGTGGCTGCACACTGTATTTGATAAATGGATATATATGAAGAAAAAACTGGAAATAAGCAAAGAATATTTATCCCGCTGCTTGCTTGGTTGCTTTTTCTCATGAATTCAACCAATATTTAATGAACAGTTACTATACCCCAGGCATGCTTGTAGATACTGAGGAATAAACAGCTTAATTATAGAAGAATTTCCTTTCTCAGTGTGACTATGTATAATCCATCAGGGAAGCAGACACTTACGCAGCACACTGTAATACAAAGTGATAAGTATTATAATAATAACTTACATCTGTATGGCATTTAATGTGTTGCAAAGCATTTTTACATGCATTATCTCATTCCATTTAATCCTGTTAACAAACCTATTAAGTAGGTAAGTTGTCCCTGACACCATTCATTAATATAACAGGAAGCTGACGCTCAGGGAAGGTGCTCAACACCACGTACTATAAGGAGAGACAGAAGAACTGGATTGAGGTCTAGTGATCTTTCTCCTGAAAAAGTACAATGGAGTTCACAAGAAAAGGGGATTTGATAAGGTTTCACAGAAAAGCTGACATTAGAACAAATTCTTCACGTACTAACAGCACTTAACTCATGAGAAAAGAACATTCCCAAGAAAGTAAATATCATTAGTTGTATAGAGCTGTGCTCACAGAGAGAAGGTTCTGGATCAGTAATTCTGGAGTTGTAGGCAATGATGCTGAAAGGTAAATTGTGACTTGTATGTGAGATGTTGACTGCCATTCTAGAAGCTTGGCCTTTAACCCAAAAGCTAAGGGAAGCCACTGAAACTCTTTAAATAAAGGGGTGAAAAAATAAGTTTTGTGTTTTAGGAAGACAATTTGGATGACCGCATAGAGAAGGGACTGGAGACAGGAAGAGCAATTAGTGACTTCTCATATGAACTAGGGAGAGAGAATGCTAACACCAACCAGAACAATGGAAATGGGGGAAGAAAGGACTGTACAGAATCCAGAAACATTCTTAGATCAAGAAAAAAGCTCAAGTCCTGAGAGATGTTACTTTCCATCTACTGCCAAGAGATTCAGTGCCCAGAAAGATATGAAAGGGACAATTAGCCCCATTGTGCTGCAAATGCATGTGTAAAAATATAGAAACCCTCTATCTATTGCCCAAGAGTCTGTCGGAGACCATAAGTCTGCCAAGCAAAAGAAAAAAATCTAAAGGAATAAACAAATATTTCTTAATCGGTGAAGAAATTCCTCATCTGAATTCGTTGAATTTCATTTTTCATAAGGATATATTACAAAATGCAGTTATAATAACTACATCCCATAGGGAGTTTTGCATTCTGAGTTGATAGTTAAATATGGTTTCTTCAGGTTGAAGTGCCATATCTTGCTATCACTTGTCAGCTCTTCAAATGTGTCAGTTAGGAAATGTATCATTGATCCCAGTGTTCTCTGTCAGGTAGGCAGCCTTTGTGCTCTTCAGCTAACAAAACAGCAATGAAGGGCAAGGTCCCAGAGCGAGTCATCTTTCCTTAGGGAAGGGGCTGGCAGTTTATCAGGCTACCAAACACTTGTTGGGAGTCATTTCTGCTAAGTAGCACTTTTACCCAAAGGCACTGAAAATACTTAGGTTTTTCTTAATAATCCTGAGCATTTTTGTAGCACTTTCTATTCATTAATTAGTTAATCGGAAAGCCATCCCTACGAGATAGGTAAGGATAATTATCCTCATTTTATGGATGAGAAAACAAACACTAGAAGGTTAAATGACTTTGACAAGGTTATTTAGTGAGCTGAGGAGGCAGAGCCTAAATGCCAACAACTTTCAGACCTGGAAAAATAAAATATGCTTTCCTTCAGTGCATCCAAATATAATTCTAATATATTTAAGCAATTCACATGACGTAATTGTTTTCCTTTTTATCTAGATGACTCAGGATCTTACATCTAGTTCGTTGAATCATCATTTAGTTATGGGTGGAGCCCTGACAGCACAGTGGTTAAGCGCTCGGCTGCTAACCAAAAGGTTGACAGCTCGAATCCATCAGCAGCTCCTTGGAAACCCTATGGGGCAGTTCTATTCTGAGCTGTAGGATCACTATGAGCTGGAATTGACTCAACAATTTTTTTTTTTTTTTTTTTTAGATTTAGTGACCAATATAACAGCATATACTGCTGTTGGCTGCCACCAGTGCAAAGCTGGCTATAAATGCTGGCAGAAAATGTGAGAGGATTAAAAACAAAGTAACAGAGAGAGTCACTCTGACACTGAGTTCATGTGAAAGAAAATTATTGATTTTAATAGTGCTATATGGAGAAATAACTCTCAACAGTTGGAATTCCAATCAAGGCAAATATCAAAATATTAGGAACAATTAGGACTTATTTTAAACCACTCGATCTTAATACAATAGTCTACAATGGAAATAAATTAGCAAATATAGTCTAGAAATATTTTGCATCAATATTTGCCAAAAATGACCAAAGAAATGGTGGATTTCATATACTTCAACATCACTGATTAGCTAGGGACCCAAGTTCAAGGTTAAATATAAATTCAAAATTTAACATCTATAGTTTAAATATTTTAAATAAACTATTTTACCAAAATTATGTGTGTGTGTGGGTGGGAGAGGAGTGTTTCACATTAGCTATCTATATAAAAAATAGTAAACCAATAAAAAATCAAATTGAAGCCAAACATTCTTCTCCTCTAGCCAGCTCTTTCCAAAATCCAATGTATTCATTGCACTACTGGAATTATTTCTGCAGTATTTTTCCATTTATAGAATTGTCACATGAATTGTAAAACTGCAGTTCCTTAGCAACAATAATAGATATTCATAAGTCACACACTTTGGCTTCTATGAGACTAATATTTCACAGCTCCAATGTCCCAACATTCGTGTGGGTACCAAGGATATGATCTTGCCTCAGAGCCATGAAGCTTGCAATTATTTGGCTAGTGTAGGTAGCACTTGCAATGCTAGATTTTTTTTGTTTGCGGGTTGGTAACAGATTTTTCAATCTAAAACTTGTACGTATTCTAAAAACAAGTAACTCCTTGAGACCTCAGAAAAGTAAAACAAGAAAGAATTAACTGTCAATAACATGAAAATCAATCTTTTGTATCCTTCATTCAATTTGCATGACTCCTTTTCCTATGTTAAATCGTACATTTTTTCCCACGAAAAGTTACACCCAAATGTAACTGAGGAAAAACTGAACATGCTCTTCAAGAAAGACACTTACCTGACTCCAAAGTATTAAAGAGCAACTTAAAAATTTAATTGAGGTTTTCTTAGAAGAATGGAGTAAAGATATCGATTCTAAATCAAATGCAAGGTTTTCTAAACATCTCCCTGAACCATTTCTATTTTCCTCAGTTTATCTCCCTTTGGCTGCTGCCCAAATGTCCCTTCTATCTCTCCCACCATAAACCTACTCTCATCATCTCCCTGTATTTCTCCTTCTCCAGTCACTTCTCTCTCACTGTCTTCCTGTGCCCTTGAGCTCCTCCCACATTTGCCTACCTCTCCTTTTTCCCTAGATCACAATTTGACTTTTCCCACATGGATTCTCATCCATTTATTCAGCAAAACATTGAACCTTCTTGTAGACTCACTCTCCTTAAACTACGTGGAACTAAAAGAATGTAAATATTTAACATCTGATATTTTCCTCGTTACAAATAGAAAGATTAAAGGAAAAGGAACTAAAGACATATGAAGAACTAATGGAAAACTGGAGAGAGAAACGTTAACTCTGATACATGTAAAACTGGCAAAGGTGAAACAACTGATAAAGGTCCCATGGACAGAAATTTAAAAGCAGCTTCACTAGTCTTGGGATTTGCCTCTGTGAATCAAAGAAGAAAAGGAAAATGATCAGATGTCATAGCAGCCAACAGGCCATCCCCCAGCAGGACGTCGCTTTCCCAGCAGAGGGTCTCTCTCTTCTATTAGCCTCTCAGAATCAGTGTTCATAATCAGTGTCTACTGAGCAAGAACAATTTCAGTCTACTGGGTGAATCTTTGAAAACCTACTAAAGAAAATCACAAAGGATGGACTTACCACAGCATGGAGACCCTGACAATGGCAAAGAAAGGTCACAGACCTCCCACAAGATGGTAACCTACCCAATGCCTTGGTGCGATCTTTTCATTTCTTCTCCTGGCCACTGAGGTCATCAGATTGGTTTGATAATGCCAGTGGGTGGACAAATAGGAATACAGAGACACTAGCTTATTGGGCATGGTAAAAAAAAAAAAAAAAGAACAAGGAAACTATACTGAGGTTTTGTAAGAGAGGTGGATTTTATGCCTGGGAGGGGCAAGAGGGTAGATAATGGCCTCTCTCTGCTGGTGAGCACAGAGATGACATAGCAGCTAGAAGGGTGCATGTGAGCATTGCACTGGAGCAGGATGAAAAGAAAATGAAGTTATCATCAGGATGGTCTCATCCTACTCTTCAAAATCAAAGAGAGCCTAATGGGATGACAGTTGATGATGAATATATTGTTCAATTGAAGTTTGTTAATATGTGGAAGCTTATAAATCCTTGGGTGGCACAAATAGTTAAGCACTCAGCTACTAACCTAGATTGGCTGTTTGAATTCACCCAGAGGTGCCTCAGAAGAAATGCCTAGTGACCTACTTCAAAAACACTACAGGCATTGAAAACCCTATGGAACATAGTTCTACTCTGACACACATAAGGTCACCATGAGTCAGAATTGACTCCACAGCAGCTATTTTGTTTTTGTTTTTTGAACATTAGGCGGAGTACCCTGGGTTCTGCTCATGGTTAATGCGCCTAGCTGCTAACCAAAAGGTTAGAAGTTTGGGTACACCCAGAGGCACCTTGGAAGAAAGTCTTGACGCTCTACTTCAAAACTATCAGCCATTGAAAACCCTGTAGAGCACAGTTCTACTCTGACTCACACTGGGTCACCACAAGTCAGAGTCAATCTCAAGGCAACTGGTTTGTTTTTTTGGTTATCATTAGGCATCTCCAGTGGCAGAAAAAGCCAGGATGAAACTCACTTCTAAGGATATAGACGGTTACAGAATCACTAATGAATGAAGGTGAAAGTCACAGTGATAAAGGGCAAAAATAAAGTTGAAAAAATGTAAGAGAAACCCATAATACTTCTTTGAAAACAGGGACTATGTTGAAGGTGTTTCCAAGAAACCCCCAAGTACTAGCAGAAAAATCAGACTCTAGTGAAATCTCAAATGTGAGTGATTAACTTGAAATCAACACAAAGAAAAGTGTTGTAAGAAAGAGGGAAGAAAGTAAATAAGCCCATTGCCTTCTAGTAGATTTCGACTCATAGTGGCTCTATAGGACAGAGAAGAACGGCCCCCATAGGATTTCCAGCGCTGTATGTCTTTACAGAAGCAGACTGCCACATCTTTCTGCCGTGGAGCGGCTGATGGGTTTAAACTGCCAGTGTTTTAGTTAGCAACCAAGCATTCAATCACTGCTCCACCAGGACTCCTTGAGTAAGAAAATAGTATGTTAAAATATGCATGCAAAAGCTGGACAATGAATAAGGAAGACCGAAGAAGAACTGATGCCTTTGAATGATGGCGTTGGTGAAGAATATTGAATATACCATGGACTGCCAGAAGAACAAACATGTCTGTCTTGGAAGAAGTACAGCCAGAATGCTCCTCAGAAGCAAGGATAGTGAGACTTCGTCTCATGTACTTTGGACAAGTTATTAAGAGGGACCAGTCCCAGGAGAAGGACATCATGCTTGGCAAAGTAGAAGATCAATGAAAAAGAGAAAGACCCTCAATGAGATGGATTGACATAATGGCTGCAAGAATGGGTTCAAACATAGCAAAGATTGTGAGGATGGTGCAGGACTGGCTAGTGTTTCACTCTGTTGTACATGAGTTCACTAGGAGTGGGAACCGACTTGATGGCACCTAACAACAACAAGTTATTGATTATTCTAAATAAAGTTGCTATGGCACCCAAGAACAACAACAATGTTAAAACAGACCTAGAGTCTCTCAAAATTTAGCAAACATCAGAATCACCTGGAGGGTGAGCTTGTTAAAATACAGATTCTTGGGCCCCATTTCCAGAAATTTGAAATTCTGATTCAGTAGGTTTGAGTTAGGGCCCAAGATTTTGCATTTCTAACAATTTCCCAGATGCATTTGATGCTGCTGGTCTATGGACCACACTTTGAGTGTCACTAATCTAAGACATGCAGCCATATCACAGCCATTTCCATGTCTTGTAAATTCAAATTTCACAAGCAATTGGTCACCAGGAGCCTTAATTTCAGAGCAGTTTGCTGAAACATGCCACATCAATCTCTCAATCTCTACTTACCTTACTTAGCGTCCCTTTGTGCAGCGTTAAGATAGTCATCCCTAGGTTTTTTGTTTTTTTAACACAGGTTGGTAATTAGGTGTATTCTTAATTGTGGGTGAGGCCTGTAATTATACAATTAAGTTTTTAAAATCTTTTACAATCCTAACATGGAGAGTACTTTCACACAAATGTCCTTATCATTATTTTTAAAACCCCTGCAATATCAGCCAAATCCTGCAGAAACTGTTCTGCCATCTATAGCCAATTCACCCTTGCCCCAGATAGTTAATTATAAAAAACTTACGACTTTTCTGTTTGTAAAGGCTCAAGATTTTGTGGAAATAGGCAGCTTCCAAATGTCAAGCACTCAGCAGAGCCTCCTCCTCCGCTAAAGAGGTTACTGCAGCTGCATCTAATGATAGGCGAGTTTCTGATATTAGAAAAGGGATTTACTATGACCAGGCTAGAGCTGACCCACAGGGCAAAGAGTCATTTGTTCCATTGGCCGTTTCCACAAGAGGGAGAGCATTTTGACCATATTTCTGCCAGAATCTTTTTATTCTGTAGTCTGACCCTGTTTCTGGATGCTTACCTAAGGAAAAAACAGGTGGACAAAGACATTACTTATTTCTTACTCTAGTTTCTTCCTAACCAGTACAATGAAATGCCATTAGTTCTAGAAAAAGATCTTCTCTACCAAATATATCACCCGGATTTGAAGAAAAAAAAAGAAAATCCATACTAATATGGTAATGAAAATACTAAATTTACTAGTATTGGTAATGAAAATGCTAACTTAATTCATCTGCCTTTCCTTTTTCCTTGCCTTGCTTCTCCCTCTTTCTTTGCCTTCTTTTTGCATTTTGTGTCCCCTTCTCTTTACTCTTCCTTTCTATCTTCCTCCTAATGAAAGGACATTAAGTGATTCAAATTGAAACTCATCATCATCATAAATTGATTCAACATCATTAAGTACAATCATGGAGCATTATGATCATCATTATCTCAGCGGCCAGAGTTGCCAAAGCATGTTCCTCCCTTCCTCTCTTCCTTTCCCACAGCTCCTAAGATAAGAGAATCTTTGTTCTTACTGTCAACCTTCTATTTCTGAATAGAAAAGTTATTTTCTCTGGTCTTCTCCTTTTCCCCTGATTTTGCCAACCTTATTTCTGTTGTGTCTTCCCTTTATTTGTTTTTCCAGAAACTATTTAGGGTTCCTGAAGTGAAAATAAATTGGCAAGGAAAGCTGGCATTGGACAGCATTTTAGATTTCACTCAATGGTATGTGGCAGTGACTTCCCCTGAAGTACCAATGAACTCGATTGTCCTGCTAACTCTTTAAGTGAGCATGCAAGATGATTACTTCAAAGCTTAATCTAATGCAATTATTACTAAGTATGCCTTTACTGAGAAGATCCTGGATATGCTGTCTATGTGTCATTTCCAAGTTAAAACTAGGCCTCTCTTGCTATAAGATAAAATGCCAACATAGTTTCAGCTCACTGAAGGACACAGTCAACTCAGTGTTAAAGCTCAAGTGAAGAGATCTGATTGATAAATAAGGTAGCATTGCTTCAAAGATCAATTTATTTCCTAATTGGTAGTTCGTAATTCTGTGCTGGATAAATGGAATGAACTGGGTATGACATCATTCTTACTTAATCGGTGCGCTAGCTACTTAAGACAGCACACACCACTTGTGTTATTAAACAGTGTCATGTCGGATTTAACGGATGTCATCATGGGGGTTCCTCAGGGATCAATCCTTGGACCATTGTTATTTATGATCTTTATAAATGAGCTGACAAGGCAGTGTTCAGAGTGTAGGACTCATCTTTATGGTGACGGTGCAGTCCTGGGCAGGAGCTCTTTGTCACTGAGCTAACCTTGAAGCAACCCTGTTCAGGGATTCCTTGAATGGAAATCAAATTGTTTTTAAACAAGGCAAATACTCAGGCATCTTGTGTAGGAATTCTTCCAAAAGCTGTGCATGCAAAGATAAAAAGTTAAGTGACACAGTATTTATTTCTGTGATCAGAATGGTTTTAGCGAAAATGCTGTTATTGGTAAATACATTTATAGTTAAGTCATATAAAGCAAATCGCACTCAGAGAGGTAACTTGAAATATTTTAATTCCAGAAATTTAGAGACTTGTTTGCTATGAGGATAATGGGAAATAGAGGAACCAACATGGGTTCAGCTTAGATGGTACCACTGCTTTCTTAGTGCCATTCCTGAACTCCTTAGTCCATATTACATAAGCTTCTGTGGTGCTGTTATTGCACCTTTGCCCACTTTTCAGCCTGCTCTCTAAATCGTCAGCTCTTCTAAGACAGAACCATGTCTTTAGCTCTGCATCCTGAAAAGCTAGCCCAGCTATTAAGCAAGTGTTTATGAAATGAGGGTATTAGTATGTGTTTGGTAAGTAAAATGGAGATACTACAAGTATTATGGGGATAACCAAACCTAAACTCATTGCAACTGAGTCAATTCTGACTCATATCGACCCTATAGGACAGAGTAGACATGCCCCAGAGGGTTTCCAAGACTGTAAATCTTTATAGAAGCAGACTGCTACATCATTCTCCTGCTGAGTGGCTGGTGGGTTCCAACAGTTGACATTTCCGTTGGCAACAAAGCGCTTAACCACTGTGCCACCAAGGCTCTTTATTATGGGGATAAAAGGGTTGAATATAAAAAATGGGAATAACATAAATGTGGGAGGCACTAGAGTCATGAGATCTGGAAGGCTGGACCTGGATAAGTGGAGAAGCAATCAGTCAGGACTTCCTCCTAAAGCAAGGGAGTGGTTGGAGACACCAGAGCGCAGGAAGAAACCTGAGAAGCTAGAGCTCACAAAGTTTAAGAAGCTGCAACTATTTTGGAATGAAACTTGTAAAGGAGTCTCAGATGCTGCTGTGTCTGATTATCATGATTGTGAAGAGTAATAATCTCTAGGAATAGACTGAGAAGCCACTAGATCTGATAGACACAATCTTATGAGACTAATAGCCTCTCCTCTCTGCCAAACTTTAACTTGGGAGTGTAGAGGGAAGGGGATTCTGGGATACTAAGTAAGCCCCGCTTTTCCTTTCCAGGGCAAAGGAGATCTTAGGGGTGGGAGATACAGATGCAATTTGACAACTAACACTCTAGCACCATATGTAAATAAAGTGCAAGCATTCCAATACAAAGGAACACTTATTCACCAATCGTTACCCAAATAGAAGAAGGGTATGTTTCAGGACATTATTTATCAGTTAAAATCAACTCATTCGAAATCCTCTGTATAATCTTTAAATTGTTGTTATTGATTTTAGGTGCTGTGGAGTTGGTTCCAACTCATAGGAAACTCATGTATAACAGAATGAAACACTGCCTTGTCCTCTGCCATCCTGACAATAGTTGCTATGTTTGAGCCCTCATTGTAGCCACTGTGTCAATCCATCTCATTGAGGATCTTCCCTTTTTCGCTGACCCTCTACTTTACCATGATGTCCTTCTCCAGGCACTGGTCCCTCCTGATAATATGTCCAAAATACACAGGACGAAGTCTTGCCATCCTTGCTTCTAATGAGCATTCTGTCTGTACTTCTTCCAAGGCAGATTTGTTCGTTCTTCTGGCAGTCCATGGTGTATTCAATATTCTTCACCAACACCAAAATTCAAAGACATCATTTCTTCTTCATTCCTCCTAATTCTTTGTACAGTTTTCGCATGCATATGAAGTGATTGAAAATACCAGGGCTTGGGTCATGCACACCATAGTCCTCAAAGTGACATCTTTGCTTTTCAACACTTTAAAGAGGTCTTTTGCAGCAGATTTGCCCAATGCAATGCATCGTTTGATTTCTTGACTGC
>NW_004443939.1:32434183-32436004 GCF_000243295.1 Trichechus manatus latirostris | reverse complement strand
GGGCATTGATTTTGGATCCCAGTACAATGAAATCCTTGACAACTTCAATCTTTTCTTTGTTTATCATGATGCTGTTATTGGTCCAGCTGTGAGGATTTTCATTTTTTTTTATATATTGAGATGTAATCCATACTGAAGGCTGTATGTAGTCTTTGATCTTCATCAGTAAGTGCTTCAAGTCCTCTTCTGTTTCCGCAAACAAGGTTGTGTCATCTGCACATCACAGGTTTTTAATGAATCTTCTACAAATCCTGATGCCATGTTCTTCTTCATATAGTCGAGCTACTTGGATTATTTGCTCAACCTACAGATTGAATAAATATGGTGAAAGTACACAACCCGTCACGCACATTTATTTGTTTATTTATTTTTAATTGTACTTTAGATGAAGGATTACAGAACAAATAGTTTCTCGTTAAACAGTTAGTACTCATATTGTTTTATGACAACGGTCAACAACCCCACGACATGTCAACACTGTCCCTACTCAACCTTGGGTTCCTTATTACCAGCTTTCCTGTCCCCTCCTGCCTTCTAGTCCTTGTCCCTGGACTATTACGTGCCATAAGTCTCGTTTTGTTTTATGGGGCTGTTTAATCTTTGTCTGAACAGATTGACTTATTTCACTCAGCATAATGTCCTCCAGTTTCATCCGTGTTATGAGATGCTTCACAGATTCATCATTGTTCTTCATCGTTGCATAAGACACCATCGTGTGTACGTACCATAGTTTGTTTACCCATTCATCTGTCAATGGGCATCTAGGTTGTTTCCGTCTTTTTGCTATTGTGAACAATGCTGCAGTGAACATACGTGTGCATATGTCTATTCGTGTGATGGCTCTTATTTCTCTAGGATATATTCCTAGGAGAGGGATTGCTGGATCATATTGTATTTCTATTTCTAGCTTTCTAAGGAAGTGCCATATCATTTCCCAAAATGGTTGTATCATTTTGCATTCCCTCCAGCAGTGCATAAGGAGTTCTGATCTCCCCACAGCCTCTCCAACATTTGTTATTGACAGTTTTGTTGATTTGTGCCAGTAATGCCTGGGTGAGATGGTATCTCATTGTGGTTTTAATTTGCATTTCTCTGATGGCTAGTGATTGTGAGCATTTCCTCATGTGTCTGTTGGCCGCTTGAATGTCTTCTTTGGTGAAGTGTCTGTTCATTTCCTTTGCCCATTTTTTAATAGGATTATTTGTCTTTTCTTGTAGATTTTAGAGAGTAGACTTGTACTGTCCAAAATTTTTTTCCCAGTCTGTAAGTTCTCTTTTTACTCTTTTGGTGAAGTCTTTTGAAGAGCACAGGTGTTTGAGTTTTAGAAGATCCCAGTTATCTAGCTTATCTTCTGGAGTTTGTGTGTTGATGGTTATGGTTTGTATCCTGTTAACGCCATGTATTAAGACCTGTAGTGTTGGTCTGATTTTTTTTCTATGAACTTTACAGTTTTGGACTTTATATTTAGGTCTTTGATCCATTTTGAATTAGTTTTTGTATATGGTGTGAGGTATGGTTCCTGTTTCTTTTTTTTGCAGATGGATATCCAGTTTTGCCAACACCATTTGTTAAAAAGACTGTCTTTTTCCCATTTGATGGACTTTGGGCCCTTGTCGAACATTAGGTGACCATAGGTGGAGGGATTTACATCTGTGTTCTCAATTCTGTTCCATTGGTCAATGTTTCTGTCATTGTACCAGTACCAGGCTGTTTTGATTACTGTAGCTGTATAGTAGGTTCTGAGGTCAGGTAGTGTGAGTCCTCCAACTTTCTTCTTCTTCTTCAATAGAGCCTTACTTATCTGGGGCTTCTTCCCTTTCC
>NW_004443939.1:32413079-32433904 GCF_000243295.1 Trichechus manatus latirostris | reverse complement strand
GAGTTTTTATCAGGAATGAGTGTTGGACTTTGTCAAATGCCTTTTCTGCATCAATTGAGATGATCATGTGATTCTTTTCTTTCCTTTTGTTTTTGTGGTGGATTACGTAGATTTTCTAATGTTGGACCATCCTTGCACACCTGGTGGTGGTGTATTATTTTTTGGATATGATGCTGAGTTCTATTGGCTAGAATTTTGTTGAGAATTTTTGCATCTATATTCATGAGAGATATTGGTCTGTAATTTTCTCTTTTTGTGGTATCTTTGCCTGGTTTTAGTAACAGGGTTATGCTGGCTTCACAGAATGAATTTGGAAGTGTTGCTTCCTTTTCTATGTTCTGAGATAGTTTGAGTTGTACTGGTATAAGCTCTTCTCTGAATGTTTAGTAGAATTCTCCAGCGAAGCCATCTGGACCAGTGTTTGTTTTTTTGGGGGGGGGATTTTTTTTTTTTTATTACCTTTTCAATCTCTTCTCTTGTTATGGGTCTGTTCAGATTTTCAACATCACTTTGTGATAGTTTGGGTGTGTAGTTTGTTTCTAGAAATGTATTATTTCATCTAGCTTTTCAAATTTGTTGAAGTATAGTTTTTTGTAATACTCTGTTATGATCATTTTTATTTCAGTTGGGTCTGTTGTAATGGCCCCCATTTCATTTCTTATTTGGGTTATTGTTTCCTCTCCTGTTTTCCTTTTGCCAGTGTCATCAGTTGTTTGTCAATTTTGTTGATCCTTTCAAAGAAGCAACTTTTGGTTATATTGGTTCTTTCTATTGTTTTTCTATTCTCTATTTCATTTATTTCTGCTCTAATCTTTATTATTTCCTTTCGTCTAGTGGCTGTGGGCATTTTTTGCTATTCTCTTTCTATTTGTTCAAGTTGTGTAGCTAATGTTTTGATTTTGTCCCTTTCTTCTTTTTTGATGTGTGCATCTATTGCTGTACATTGTCCTCTGAGGACTGCCTTTGCTGTGTCCCAAAGATTTTGGTATGATGTGTTTTCATTTTTGTTTCATTCTAGGAATTTTTTTATTCCATCTCTTGTTTCTTCTATTACCCAGTGGTTTGTAAACAGGGTTTTATTCAGTTTCCTTGTAATTTTTTTGTTGTTGTTTTTTGTTTTCCCTTGCTCTTCCTGTTGTTAATTTCTACCTTGATGGCATTGTGGTCAGAGAAGATACTTTTTATTATCTCAGCGTTTTGGATCTTGTCGAGAATTGCTCTGTGGCCTAAGATGTGGTCTATTCTGGAGAATGTTCTGTGTGCATTGAAAAAAATGTGTACTTTGCAGCTGTTGGATGGCGTGTTCTATATATGCCTGACGCACATTTAAACCTGCACAGTATCTCCTTTTTCTGTTCAAACAGATGCCTCTTTGTCCATGGACAGGTTCAGCATGAGCGTAATTAAGTGTTATGGAATATTCTTTCTTTGCAATGTTATCCATAATCTGTTATGATCCACACAGTCAAACACCTTTGCATAGTCAGTAAAACACAGCTAAACATCTTTTTGGTATTCTCTACTTTCAGCCATGTTCCACCTGAAATCAGTAATGATATCCTTCGTTACAAGTCCTCTTCTGAATCTGGCTTTAATTTCTGGCAGTTCCCTGTCGATGTACTGCTGCAGCCACTTTTGAACGATCTTCAGCAAAATTTTACCTGCTTGTGATATTAATGATATTGTTTGATAATTTTCACATTCTGTTGGACCACCTTTCTTTAAAATGGGCACAAACATGGATCTCCTCCTGTCAGCTGGCCAGGAGCTGTCTTCCAAATTTATTAGCATAGATGAGTGAGCGCTTCCAGTGCTGCATCCATTTGTTGAAACATATCAATTGGTATTGCATTGATTCCTGGAGCCTTGTTTTTCACCATTGCCTTCACTGCAGCTTGAACTTCTTGCTTCAGTACCATTGGTTCTTGATTATATGCTACCTCCTGAAGTGGTTGAACCTTGACCAATTATTTTTGGTACAAGTGACTCTGTGTATTCCTTCCATCTTCTTTTGATGCTTCCTGCATTATTCAATATTTTGCCCATAGAATCTTTCAATATTACAACCCAAAGCTTTTTTTTTTTTTTTTCAGTTCTTTCAGTTTGAGAAATATTCTTCCCTTTTGGTTTTTTAATTCCAGGTCTTTGCATGTTTCATTATTATACTTTACTTTGTCTTCCTGAGCCACCCTTTAAAACCTTTTGTTCAGTTCTTTTACTTTGTCATTTCTTCCATTTACTTTACCTACACTACATTCAAGAGCTAGTTTCAGAGTCTCTTCTGACATCCATTTTAGTCTTTTCTTTCTTTCCTGTCTTTTAAATGATGGGAAAGAAAAGACTAAACATGGGCAGAGGAATAAAAAAAGCTACCTCTACCAAGAAATTAGTATTAGTGTTCTGATAGAATAGAAAAATTAACACAGTAAACAGAATTTTTTTTATTTCATTGAAAAGGACAGATGATGCAGGGTAAAAAATGATTTATATTTTATGATTTAACCAAATATCACTGGAATAATGCCAGCTCCCTTTCTTTTGGGGCTTCACAGACATTGCTGTCATTGAATCTGCCAGAAAGCCTCTTGCCTGTCCTGGCTTGGCAGTTGTACCCTATCATAGGTTCAGAGCCATCCCATGTGGAGCACACTCCCAATCGTCTGCTTTACATCACACTCTGGCTTCTCACATGACAAACTACAGATGATTTTACTATAAGCAAATGGTTCTTAGTTGTTATATTTAAGTACGATAAGGATAAAATTATTATAATTTTATACTTTAGGGACAACCTTTATATTCCTCTTCCTTGAAACTAAAAATAGTAATAGACTTAGTGCTATGACTTTAGTAAAACAAAACCCCAAATATAGAATGAAACAGACCATACTTTTCTAACCTGTTTTTTTCTTTTTTCTCTTGCATGCCCAAATATCTTCCTTTTAAAATTTTCCCCAAATGTTTGTGTTGAATATAATATTGCGGCAGAGTCCTCAAAAAAATTTCATTGTGAGAAAATTTTAAAGTGAAGAATAATTTCCTTTTGTTTGACACTGGTTTGACACTGGTTAGACAGAATTTTTCTTTAGGTAGAAATTCTGATAATATGATCCTAATTATGGGTCATTCATTTATTCAGTGAATATTTATCAAGCCCTTACTATGTACATGGCACGATGCTAAACCATATAGGATATTCAAAGATAAATCTAACATAACGTCTACTCATAATAAGCTTACAATCTGGAAAAAGAAGTAAAAGAAGCTCACAAATAATTTAAATACAAAGGTGAAACATAAGTGCTATAAAATTTAAATTCACTCTGTAAAATAGGAAGATCAAGGAAGTTTTCATAGACGAGTCACTGAGTTTGCCTTGTAGAATGGTGTGATTTGAATTCTTTCCCATTGGACTTCTTGCCCCTCCACCAAACTGATTTTAATCAAGATCACTCATGACCTTCAAGCCAATCAGACTTCATCTTACTTGATCTATTAACATCATTAGATACAGTTGATTATTCCACACGTTTTTGCTTGATTTAAAAACATTGCATTGGTTTTTCTACTGTCTCACTGGTTGCCTTATCTTAGTCTCCTTGGCTGGTTTTTATTGTGTTCCAGATACAGTGGTCTCCTTTCTGGTCATTGGACATGCCAGGCACACTCCCATCTTAAAGACTTTACTCTGGCTGTTTCCTCTGCCTGTATCATTCTTTTTCCAGACAAACACATGGCTAACTCTGTCACCTGCTCCTAGTCTTTCCATAGAGATTACAGTGGGTTGAATGGTGGTCCCTCAAAAGGGTAGCCTCTGTTCTAATCCCCAGAACATGTGAATGTGAACTTATTTGGAAAAAGGGTCTTTGCCGCTGTAATTAAATTAATAATTTACAGACGAAAAAAATCCTGGATTACTAGAGTGGGCCCTAAATCCAGTGAAATGTGTCCTTATAAGAGATACACAGAGGAGAGGCACACAAAGAGGGGGAGACTACGCAGAGGAGAAGGCCATGTAAAGACCAGACAGAGAACCACAAGCCAAGGAATGCCTGGAGCCACTACAAGCAGAAAGAGGAAAGAAAGGATTCTCCCCTAGAGTCTTCAGAAGGAATATAACCCTGCTAATACCTTGATTTCAGACTTTTGGCCTCCAGAACTCTGAGAAAATAGTTTTCTATTATTGTAAGCCATCCTATTTGTGGTAATTTGTTACATTATCCTTAGGAAACTAATACAGATGTCAATCTTTTAGTGAACCTTACCTTGACCATCTTTTTAAAAATATCTTCTCCTCACCACAATGCCCCTTGTACTTTTGGTTTTGCTTACCCCGCTCTATTTTTATGCCACATATCATATTGTAAAATACTTTGTTTAGTTTTTCCAATATATATTGTTTATTATCCATCTTCTTCTGCTAGAATATGAGGTCCACAGTGGCAAAGACTTCTGGATGTTCTGTTCACTGATGTATCCCAACTGCCCAAAATGGTGCCTGACACTTGGTAGGTGGTACACAATAAATATTTGTTAATGAGAGCACAGTCACAAATGTGAAAAAGCACAGAAAATGTTTAATGAACAATGAGGGTCCCAGTCTTGGATTTACAAATGAATCCTTTGAATATAGATCTAGAAAATTAAACTGAGGGAAAAATTGGATTTGTGAAGATAATGAATTCAAACTTAACTTGTGGGCCAAACGAGCTTTATTTTTGTATAGGGACATTATATGGTTAGAGCTATGCTTTGCTGTGCATGCTTGACGATTTCTTCCTTGTTGAGAAGCTCATTTAATGTGAATCTCCAATCACTCATAGCTCCTTCACTCATTTTCCTCAAGGGAGGAGATGGGACTTAGTTCACTAGTTAGATTGGATAAAGGAATGAACTAGACTTGTCCAGCCCACGTTCTTTCTCTCTCTTCTTTTTTTGAAACGCAACTTACAAGATGCATGTGCTCTGCTCTCCCAACCCATTAATTTTATAGAGGGCCAGGTACCTGCATGGAGAGGTATCCCGTGTTCAGTGCTGCTTGTGAAAGTATAACTCATCTAAGTGTCATAAGACCCACAACGGCACATGCAGGGAAGATGTGCTTTCTCGTCCATTATACTGCGGTACTGTGGCCTTACTAGATGAAGTAATCAAAACAGCTTACAAATGGGCAAGGATCCTTTTGTTCATTGACATCAGATAATATAAGCTGAACTTTCCAATGTGTAAATTTCATATTACGTCTCAATTTGACATAGAACATAGAATCAAAAAAAAAAAAAAAAACCATTGAGTCGATTCTAACTCATAGTGAACCTATAGGAAACAGTGGAACTGCCGCATATGGTTTCCAAGGCTGTAATCTTTACAGAAGCAGACTGCCACATCTTTCTCCCATGGAGCAGCTTTTCATTTAGCTGCTTGGGCCTTAAACCATTGCACCACCTGTGATCAGTTACTCATATAAACAAAAGATGTGCTCTGAAGGTGGAAATAAAGTAGCTTTTTTAAAACTGAGAATTAAGAATATTTTGGAAACTAAAGTGTGAGTGAGGACATGTTGTTCTCACTGAAGACAAGCCAAAAACTATTGTTTCTCAAGAGCATAGAATGAGAATATCTAGATCCAAGTCTAAGTTATATCTCTTACTAGACTTGTCATCTGGGCAAATCATTTTGAATCTCTGAGCCTCAGTTTCTTTATGTATAATTTAGGATAAAATTTTTTAGCTGATAAAATTGTTCTGAGTATTAATTGACCTGTGCGCATGGGAACTTCCATTTATCTGGCTTCATTTTTCTGAGAAAGGACTTCTGCTAGAATAACACTCTTGGTTTCTCTCCCATCTCTTATCTACACCCAGTAGGAAGTATAACTTAGCTGATTGGTGTGTTTCATAGAAAGAAGTAACCATATTCTGCTTAATCCCTTCTTGTCTCTCTCTTGAAAGCAGCCACTTATAAAGTGGCAAACATTTTCTGCTACTCCACACTATAAGTTTCAGAGCAGGTCCTAGTGGGCAGAGGTCTGCAGCTGTCCAGTAATGCTAGTGAATGGAATATGAGTTTGTCTAATTCAAAGGCAAAGAATTAGCAAAATTACGGCCAAACATGTATTTCATGTCCTCCAAATGAGCTTTTATCAGTAACTAAAATGTTAATTTGCCTTCCATCTCACTGATTCTTGTATTTATTTCTCAAATGTTCCAAACTTGTGTGAGGAAGTGGGACATTATTACTGGCTTCTTGAAAAATGCCAACATCCTCTACAAATGCAAATTAATACAATTATTATGCAGTATCTTTCAACTGTGATTGCAAATGACTACCATGTGTATTTATTTTTGCTTACTTTCTTTGCCCGAAGCACAGAAATATCTTTATCTTAGAGTTCAAATCTTCTACACCAATAGCAAATTAGGAAAGGGTAGAGAAAGAAAGAAAGAAATGAGATTAAATACTCAGTAAATGATATAGATTTGTTGTGCTTTCTAATTACACAGTCATTCACTATATAAAGAGCCCTGGTGGTGCAGTGGTTAAGAACTCAGCTGCTAACCTAAAGAGCCTCAGTTTAAATCCACCAGCTGCTCCTTGGAAACCCTATGGGGCAGTCCTGCTCTGTCCTATAGGTTCACTGTGAGTCGGAATCAACTCAATGGTAATGGGTTTGGTTTTGATTTTGGTCACTGTGTAAACCCAAAGAACCAAACCCATTGCCATCGAGTAAACTCTGATCCATAGCAAACCTGTAAGACAGAGTAGAACTGCCCCATATGGCTTCCAAGGCTGTAATCTTTACGGAAGCAAACTGCCATATCTTTCTGGGGGTTCAAACTGCTGGGTTAGCAGCCCAGCATTTTAACAACTGTGCTACCAGGGCTTCTTCACTGTATGCTTCATCAGAAATAAAACCATCTCCCTGCTTATACATTTAAATGGCTCTACTGTTTGTTTTTAACAGATATGAAATTGTTCTTTCTTATCTTTAGAAAAAAAATATTAGTGAGAGTTCATTCCTCTGTCCTGCTCCTGCCCCTCCTTTTTTCCTCTCCCAAATTTAGGTCATTATCACCGGTACCCAGGATAAAGGAAAAAACTGGCCTTTTGTTTTCTTCTCTAGCCTCACACTACCAGAAGACATTGCTTCTTCAGCTTAATAACTAAATAGCATAATATTGTCCAAGCATGGGTTATATGGTTATTTCATGGAAAACTGTACTTGTTTTAATATGATTATTGTAGCCATACATTTCATTTTTATGAGTTTTTATATAGCACTGTTACTTGTGTGGTAATCTTAAAGATATTGTTATAATTTGTTTTATGTGTTAAGTATTACAGAGTCCTTGCTAGCATGGCTATAGTTAAAGGTCTGCAAGAATCTCATTTGATTCTAACATGTTCTCGGACTTAAACCATTACTTGTTACCATGGCCCCACACAAAGCTTTCCCCCACTAGTTTAAACCATTTGCTACTGGAAAAGTTAGCTCCTCTTCTTCAAAAGTAGATTATCTCCAGTCTTCCTGAAACCACATCTCGAAGAAATCACCAGTGTTCCATGTACGGTTTTGCATGTACAAAGCTCTTCAGCCTCATTTTTAACCTGATAAACGTCACTTCCTTTTATTCCTGCATGTCAGCACAGTGCTTGTTTGTGACCCAACCCTTCTTTCTATTTTTCCAACTTTTCAAACTGTAGTATCAGTGCTTGGTTATCTCTTTTGTTGATGTTAAAAATCACAGATTTCAGAAGTTGTTGTTATCACCATCATTTTCACTCATATGCCTTCAGCCTATGTTCTCTGTTTTCCTTACTTCACATAAAGAAAATATGTTCTTCTGAGAGGGCCATTCTGAAGTTATTATAACATCTTACTTTACTAGCGAGACTGTTTATAGGAAAGTAGTTGCTGTTATTCTAGCAAAAAAACAGCTTACTTCTCATACTGTGGATTCTAGCACAGGTGACAGCATCTGACAATATACAAGAATCACTGGGGACCAGAACCCTATGTATACAGCTTTATTTTGTTTTCTTAGGAATTGTTCCATGCTCGTTAGTTGTATTTGCTGTTTTTTTTTAGAGTTATTTGGTTTTGGCCACTATATAGAAAAACACTTAGACAGGCTGAACATTCACCACTAGATGTACACAAATCACAGATGGCATCCAGTAACCTAAATGTGTATACTTTTAGAATTTAAAACTCTGCTAATATTTACAGGTAGGGGAAAAAGAGAAGAAATAAAATTATATTGCAAATATCATCATCACTTATGGCCTCAACTAGTCTATTTTTTAAATGACATTTAAAAGTGAGCAAGAGATGACCTCCAATTTTGGTTAGAATATAGAAAACTGTAAAATAACATTTTTACCACCCTAACAATGATCCATTTAAACTATAAAAGTATAGATTTTTAAACTAATCAGAGTGCTGAAGAAACAAAAATAAACTTAATTTAGGAAAGTGATGAATTTTCTGGAAGAGAACCACATCTGCTTTCAGCCCTGTTGGAGAGGCAGAAGGAATTGGAAAGGACAAACCAACCAAACTTTTAGCAAACTTGAAGCAATGACAAGTGGGCTTGTTTGAACAATTAGAGTGACTAGAAGCCATAGAGTGAGTCTGAATCTACGTGCCCTCTCTTTCCTATGACACTTCACAAAGCACACAGAATATGCCAAAGGGCAGGAATTTTGAGAGAAAGATGTAGTCTATGACTTGTAGGGCCTTCTCTAGTGTAAAAGAACCCTAGTGGCAGTGATTAAGAGCTCGGGTGCTAACTTAAAAGCCAGAGGTTTGAACTCACTAGCACCTCTGCAGGAGAAAGATATGGCAGTCTTCTTCTGTAAAGATTTACAGCCTTGGAAATCCTTTGGGGCAGTTCTACTCTGTCCTATGTGGTCACGATAACTCAGATTTGACTCGAGGGCAACGGGTGTATTTTATTTTCATTTTTTTTGGTTTCCCTAGTATGAGGCAGTGGCTTCTGAAGGTTATGCAGGAGAGCTGATAGATATACCTCTGAGGCACACCCAGAGCCTTCATCTAGTGAAGTCAGTGTCTGCAAAGGATGTGAATAAGGCAGAAAAACAGAAGAAAACAAAATTCTTCCAAGACACTTCCAGCCATTACTCAGTGCATTGCAGAGGTCTTCCAAAGGTTAGTCCAAGGTAACAGGGTGGAGAGAGTACTCCTGAGTTTAAAAAAAAAAAAAGAAAGCTAAAGGTGGAGCTGGAGTAAAAAGAAAACTCTTCAGTGACTGACAAAACTAGCATCTATCTGGGCTGTAAAGGAGAGAGAGAGCATCGTTTGGAAAGTTGCCAGGAGTACTCTAAAGTGTAAAGAAATCTCTGAAGTCCGTCAAAACATTTGAAGCTAGTGGTGATAAACCTTACTAAAGCTGCAACAAAACTCAATTATTTTATAAGATTTATACCAACACACACACACCAGCAGTCTGAAAGAAAGGAGCATGCCTTTATCTGAGGAATAAATATTATTTACCTCAGTATCTAGTAGTATTCTTTTACATACAATGTGCAGCATATAACTAAAAATTATAAGACATGTGAAGAAGCAAGAAAATGACAGCCAAAGTCTCTATCCTAATGCACGGACTTGGGACGTTCCAGCCTCTACAATTGTGTGAGTTGTTTCTTTGATGTAAATCTCTATTTATATTTATATGCTTTACTGGTTTTGCTTTTCTAGAGAACCCAGCCTAAGACAAGGTTCTTTCTCTTTTTCCCTAATCCTCTACTTTACCGAATATGGTGTCCTTCAGCAGGGACTGGTCCCTCCTGATAACATATCCCAAGTACCTGAGATGAAATCACACTATCCTCTCTTCTAAGGAGCATTCTGGCTATACTTATTCCAAGACAAATTTCTTCCTTCTTCTGGCAGTCCATGCTATATTGAATATTCTTTGCCAATGCCATAATTCAAAGGCATCAATTCTTCTTCTTCAGTCTTCCTTATTCACTGTCCACCTTTCACATGCATATGAGATGATTGAAATACGATGGCTTAGGTCAGGTGCACCTTAATACTCAAAGTAACATCTTTGCTTTTCAACACTTTAAAGGGGTGTTTTGCAGCAGATTTGCCAATGCAATATGTTGTTTGATTTCTTGACTGCTGCTTCCATGGGTGTTGATTGTGGATCCAAGTAAAATGAAATCCTTGACAACTTCAAAATTTCTACTTTTATCATGATGATGCTAATTGGTACACTTGTGAGGATTTTTGTTTTCTTTCGGTTGAGGTTCAATCCATACTGAAGGCTATGGTCTTTGATCTTCATCAGCAAGTGCTTCAAGTCCTCTTCACCTTCTGCAAGCAAGGTTGTGTCATCTGCATATCACAGGTTGTTAATGAGTCTTTCTCCAATCCTGATGCCGAGTTCTTCTTCATACAGTCCGGCTTCTCAGATTATTTGTTCAGCATACAGATTGAATAAGTATAGTGAAAGGATACAACCCTGATGCACACCCTTTCTGATTTTAAACCACTCAGTATCTCCTTTTTCTGCTTGAATGACTGCCTCTTGATCTATGTACAGGTACTGCATGAGCACAATGAATTTTTCTGGAATTCTCATTCTTTGCAATATTATCCATAATTTGTTATGATCCACACAGTCAAATGCCTTTGCATAGTAAGTAAAACACAGGTAAACGTCTTTCTGGTATTCTCTACTTTCAGCCAAAATCCATCTGACATCGGCAATGATATCCATCTTTCCCTATCCTCTTCTTTCAATCTGGTTTGAAATTCTGGCAATTCTTTGTTGACATATTGCTGCCACCATTTTTGAATGATCTTCACCAAACTTTTACTTGTGTGTGATATTAATGATATTGTTCAATAATTTCCACATTCTGTTGGATTACTGTTCTTAGGAATGGGCACGAATGTGGATCTCTTCCAGTCAGTTGGCCAGGTAGCTGTCTTCCAAATTTCTTGGCATAGACTAGTGAGTGCTTCCAGAGTTGCATCTTTTTGTGGAAATATCTCAATTGGTATTCAGTCGATTCCTGGAGCCTTGATTTTTGTCAGTGCCTTCAGTGCAGCTTGCACTTCTTCCTTCAGTATCATCATTCTTGATCTTATGCTACCTCCTGAAATGGTTGAATGTCAACAAATTCTTTTTGGTATGGTAACTGTGTATATTCCTTCCGTCTTCTTTAGATGCTTCCTGCACTGTTCTGATTTTACCCATAGAATCCTTCACTATTCCAACTTGGGGCTTGAATTTTTTCTTCAGTCTTTCAGCTTGATAAATGCAGAGTGTGTTCTTTCCTTTTGGTTTTCTAACTCCAGGCCTTTGCATATTTCATTATAATACTTTACTTTGTCTTCTGGAGTTACCCTTTGAAATCTTCTGTTCAGTTCTTTTACTTGATTGTTTCTTTCTTTTGCTTTATATACTCAAAGTTCAAGGACAAGTTTCAGAGTGTCTTCTGACATCCATTTTGCTCTTTTCTTTCTTTCCTGTCTTTTTAATGACTTTTTCTTCCTTAATGCACAATGCCTTTGATGTCATCCCATAACTCTTCTGGTCTTCGGTCATTAGTGTTCAATGAATCAAATCGTCCTTGAGATGATCTCTAAATTCAGGTGAGATATACTCAAGGTTGTAGTTTGGCTCTTGTAGACTTGTTTTAATTTTTTTCAGCTTCAGTTTGAACTTGCATATCAGCAATTGATGGTCTGTTCCACATTTGGCCCCTGCCCTTGTTCTGACTGATGATATTGAGCTTCTCCATCATCTCTTTCTACAAATGTAGTCAATTTGATTCCTGTGTATTCCATCTTGCGAGGTCTATGTGTTCAGTCACTGACTATGTTGTTGAAAAAAAGGTATTTGCAATGAAGAATTTGTTGATCTTGCAAAATTCTATAGTGTGATCTCCAGCATTTTCCTATCACAAAGGCCATATTTTCCAGCTTCAGATCCTTCTTTGTTTCCAGTTTTTGGATTCCAATCACCAGTAATTATCAGTGCATCTTGACTGCATGTTTAATCAATTCCAGACTGCAGAAGTTGGTAAAAGTCTTCCATTTCTTCATTTTGGCATGAGTGATTGGTGCATAAATTTGAATAACAGTCGCATTAACTGGTCTTCCTTGTAGGTGTACGGATATTATCCTAACACTAACAGCGTTGTACTTTAGGACAGATTTTGAAATGTTCTTTTTGACGATGAATGTGAAGCCATTCTTCTTCAATTTGTCATTCTTGGTATAGTAGACCATGTGATTGGTTTTAAATGACCAATACTAGTCCATTTCAGCTCACTAATGCCCTTGTGGTAACAGTGGTTAAAATCCTCAGCTACTAACCAAAAGGTCGGTGGTTCAAACCTACCAGCATCTCAGCAGGAGAAAGATGTGGCAGTCTGCATTTGTAAAGATTTACAGCCTTGGAAACCCTACAGGGTAGTTCTACTCTGTCCTATAGGGTGGCTATGAGTCGGAATGGACTCACTGACAGTGGATTTAATGTCCAGGATATCGATCTTTATGTGTTATATTTCATTTTTGATGACTTCTAATTTTTCTAGATTCAAACTTCGTACATTCCTTGTTCTGATTATTAACAGATGTTTGCATCTATTTCTTCTTGTTTTGAGTCATGCCACATCTGCAAATGAAGGTCTTGAAAGCTTCACTCCATCCATATCATTAAGGTCTACTGTACTTTGGGGAAACACCTCTTCCCCAGCTGTATCTTAAGTACCTTCCAACCTGAGGGGCTCATATTCTAGCCCCGTATCAGACAATATTCCTCTGCTGTTCATAAAGTTTTTACTAGTCAATTTGTTTTAGAAGTAGTTCGCCAGGTCCTTCTTTCTAGTGTCTTAGTCTGGAAGCTCCACTGAAACCTGTCAATTCCACTACTCTTCTGTCAGTTTGTCATACTGTCATAGCTTACGTGTAGCTGTGATGCTGGAAGATATGCCATTGGTATTTCAAATACCAGCAGGGTCAATCAATAACTAGAAATGGATAAAAATTTGCTATATATCCTATAACACAGAATATTACTCAGCAGTATCTAACAATGTATTGTTGATACATGCAACAGCATGGATGAATCTCAAAAACGTGTTGAGTCAAAAAAAAAAAAAAACAGACATACAAGAATATTGAATGTACAAATTTATATGAAGTTCAACAATAGGCAAAACTAACCTACAGTGACATAAATCAAAAGGTGACTGCCTTGGAGGTGCAACAGGAGTGAATTGACCGGAAAAGGCATGCGGAAACTTTCTGGGGTGAAGGAAATGTTCTATATGTTGTTTGTGTGGCAGTTATAAAGAAATATACAATTTTGAAAACAAATTAACCACAATTTTAAAGGTCTCTGAGTTTTGTTTTGTGAATTATCCCTCAATGAAAAAGGAAAAAAATAGAAATGCGTAACAGTTTCTTGAAGAGGTGTTTTACTGTTTTATGGAGGCAGTTTCCAAAGTCTTGGATCAAAAAAGAGGGAAAGAAAGGAAGACTCTGAAGAGAGTGCTTGCTTTTTTTCTGGAGAAAACGGTATGCTGCTTAAGATCATTCCTTTACCTCTGGAGACAGAGAGTGGAATAAAAATAGCTGAATTGCTTTTCTCTGAAACAAAACAGATCAAGTCTAATCAATTTGTGCTGATTATGAGTGAAGGGACAGAAGCTTGACATGCAGAAGCAGTCGCATTTAATTTTTGCTTAAACTTTTACACTGGTGTACGTTGTAAAGGGGAGTTAATTGAAAATAAAGGTAGTTTGGGTTTTTCTTTTCTTTTGTTATATTTATTTTTTGATATTTCATGTTAATCTTATATTAAACATATAATATCTTAAAGTCAGACACAAAGGCGAGACAAAGCTTGCTAAACACATATGGATACAAAGGGAATGGCTTCCTTAGCAGTGCTACTCATATGTATTAAGCAACCAGCTCAAATTTATAATAGTAGCCACACAAAGACTAAGTGCCAAACTGCCTAGATTGTCGTGGACTAGATGTAAGATTTTACTAATTTATAATAAAAATGCTGCACACACAGAAATTTTTCCTTTGAAAGAATTTACCTAGTACCATAGAGCATGCATGTCTCATACTAGACATTTATGAATATACTTATTTATGTATATAGATTCATGTGTATATGTATATGTGCATGTGATTAATAACAACATCTGGCATTTTGAGGAATTGAAATTGCTGGAATGTTCTACCTCATTTTTCAGTGATGACAGTAGCAAATCTTCTGACACAGATTGAACAAAGAGTAATGATGTAGATGTTTATTTTGGAAGATATTTTCTAGGGAGAGGGTTTTAAGTAAAGATATATTACTTGAATCCTAGAGCTGAAAGGAATTAGGGGTCATCTGGTTCATCTTTCATTGCCCAAACTAGAACCCTCTCTGCTACACTGACTGATGACCAACCCATCTCTGCTTGAATACTTTCAGTGACAAGGAAGTTTCTACTTTGGAAGTCAGCCCAATCAGATTCCTCCCTTGAGAAAATGAATGGTGTGGCAGGTACTGACTGTGTTCAGTCTATTGTTGTGAGCTCTGAAACTGAAAGGTCACAGACAGTCAAAATTGAAGATGCAAATAAATGTGGGGGAGGGGAACCAAAACAGCAAAAAAGCAGAGGAAGCCAAGTTACCAAAAAAAAGAATGAACAGATGAACGGAGAGAAGCAGAGATAGAAGCTACGCAGTTCTAGAGTTGCCTTGGTTCCTGAATTCTCTCTGCTTCCTCATCCAAACATTTTCCAAGTTTCTATCCTTGATTTTAAGTCTTGCAAAATGTGTGCCATTTTGAGTGATGGCCTCCAGAAAATATAAAACTGAACCAAACAAAGAAGCTATTAGTACTGTCTGAGATAGCAATTATAGAGGCACATATTATGTTACCACCTGAACACCAGCCTTGAGCTCTCTTTCTGGGATGCAGAAAGATATTCAGGTTCTCAGGGGATGGAATACATGCAAGAAGAGGCCAGGGGAGGTACGACTTTGACAGTCTGCCAAGACCACTGCAAGAAGGGACCCATTATTGCCGATATAAAATATTCCTGTAAAAATAAGAATCTTTTAAGCTAAAAGTAATAAATATTCTCTTTTTAAGAGGTTTGGGAATATTATTTTGTTTCTGCAAAACCATAATAAGAAGAAAAAAAGGCCCTTAATGATTGTAATGATAGGAGTTGGTCAAATATCTTTAGCGGTCTGGTCGTGAATGGATATGATTATCACAAATTTGAAAAGCATGCATTCTTTACCCTTGTCCAAGAAAATAGGTTCACTTCCCTCATTACAACTTCAAGTAAGTTCACTATTTTGTTATGCAAACATTGTGCATTAGTTTGAAACATGATTTTTTTTTTCTTAATCCTCTTTTTTGTTAGTCACTATTAACAGTTTTTGTATACCTCCTCCTTATGCTTCTACTCTCTATATACACTGGCTGCCCTTCATAGTATGTATACACTTTCACAACTGTAGGCATTTTTTCAGGTTCCATCTCTAGGAAAAGAAGTTTATCTCAAAAGTTGACTATTTCTGACTTAGAAATCCAATTCCATCAAATCTATGGATAAGAGTGACACTAAGTATTACTAAATGATGTGGAAAAGATGGATAAGCTTCAGATATTTACCAGAAAATTGGAGTATATTTCTTTCTCCAAGAAAAGAAGCTTAGCAATTACATAAAAAAAAGTTTTGTTAATCCCTATAGAATGCCAAAAAATAGAAAAATATGTAAAAGAAAATGTCAGAAATATACTGAATCCATCCCAGTCATGGCTAAAAATCAAAGTCATGTTGGAAATAAGATTATTTATTGTCTTTCTACACTTAAAAGAAACTCTTAATTAAAAAAAGAAAAAGAAGGAAGCTGAACAGACAATTTAGTTCTTCAGTTCTTAAAGAGGTTGAGAAGTGTTTCATTTCAATAGTCTTTTATTTTAAATAAGTGTACTACTCTAAAATGAACACCATTCTCATGTCTTTTTTAATGAGAGATAAATTAGCAAAACTTTCAGTAAGGAATTTGGGAACATGCATCCATATTTAAAATGTATATAGCTGCCACTTGATCTAGCAATAGCTTTCTTGAAATGGATTCTGAGATAATTGGACAAATGCACATATATATTTATACATTTATGTGTGTATGTGTATCTGTGTGTGGATATTTACTGAAATCAATTTTATTACAATAAAAACTTGAAAAAATATCCAAAATATCACTCAATAACAATTGACAAGATTCTTAACAAATTTTTATGTGAGAATAACAGTTACACAACAGCATACATAACATGGAAAATTGTATGAATATGTGTGTATACACACACCCTATATATAGACATACACACACACATATATACTTATATATATATATATTTATATCTATATATATATATGACCGATGTCAGATAGATGTAAGGAAGGAGGTTTATAGAAATGTTGAAAGTAGTTACCTCTCTATGGAGAGAATTTCGGTGATTTTTAATCTCTTTTTAAATTTTTGTTTACTAATTATCATAAGCTTGTATGATTTTACACTAGAAAAATATTACAACATTTATATTTTTAATTACATAAAGACTGCATCTGGATGTAGCACAGCAAAGTGGGTGAAGCCTATCTGCCCTGAAGATGAATAAATTCAATATAAGTTAATTTCTACATGAACAGGCTATGCTTTCATATTAGTATTTTGATGGAAAAAATAAAAACAAAAAACATTGACTTGATTCTGACACAGGGTGATCCCATGTCTTTCAGAGTAGGAGTGCTCTCCTTAGGGTTTCCAAGGGTTACGATCTTTCAGAAGTAGATTGCAGGACCTTTTTTTCCAGGGTGCTTCTGGGTAGATTCAAACTGCCAACCTTTTGGTTAGTAGCTCTGACTCAACCGTTTGTAACAACCAGGGACTCCTAATGTTTGCTGAAGTTAATTCTATTGAATGTGCATCTCTGCTTAGCTGAAGTGTCTTTTAGTCACTTTCATACAAACTAGTAATGCATGCTTATAGCACTTAGGACAACTGACTGGATAGAGAACAGCCTATACTTGTGTAAAGATGAGCAAATAAGGATCTCTTTGAAGTTTCTGATGGAAAAAAAATGTCTTAAAACAAGAGGAGTTAGAGTGATTTTTTTTCTATGAACTTAAGAATTTATCATTAATTAAATGTAAATGATGATATTATTGTACTTGTTTTCTTTAAACAAATACACATAAAATACTTTGGATACTTTTCTACTGTTAATTCCATTTTAAAGTAACTAGATAACAATCTACATTTTGTTATCCTATTAAGTTATTCAAACTAGATATGAGGCGGATCATATATTCTGAAAGAAATACAAAGAAGCTGATAGACTCACCTATTCTCATAATGAATGAGAATAGGTTATATTCACACTATATGAAATAGTTATGTTCTCCATATACTGAAAAGAAGAATAAGAAATGACAAGATTTGGTTGATATCATTTGAAAAACCTTTTATTTACTTATTTTTTTAAAGAAAGTTTTTTTACATGGATATAGAACCAACAACAGGCTAAAAAGCAGGTTAATTAAAAGTGGTTATTTTTGAAGCAGGGCCAAGATGGCGGAGTAGTCAGATGCTTCCAGTGGACCTTTTTAAAATGAAGACCCTAAAAAACAAGTGATTCAAATTTATATGGCAATCTGGGAGCCCGCAACATCAAAGGCAGAGTTGAGGAACTGGACTGAGTGGCAGCGGGAGGGAGAGACTGTTCAGAAGCAGCAAGGAGTTGCCAGACCTGACCTGGTAGGAGCCTGAGCCCTTCAGGCCGTATCAGCTCAGGGGTGAGAAGTGAGGCAGGCAAGCAGCTGTGCTCAGTAGGTGCATTTTCTGCACCAGAAAAGACCCAACCACTGAGAATCTACATGGCCATGGAGAACCAGTGAGAAGCAGCCCTCCACGAAAGATAAGCACTTGCCTACAGCCTACCACATGAACCAAAAACACCCCCCTTAGGGAAAAACCTCTCTCTCATTTACCTCCCCACTCCCTGCTCTGCACTGGGTCCCAGACCAGCTTCAGCAATTGCTGAGTACCCTGGACTGAAAGTAGGATCCGTCACATGCCTGGAGCCATTCTCCCTGCCTTGGAGAATGAAAAAATTAACAAATGGGAAAAAATAAACTGCTGGCTCCCCTAAGTCAGGAACCCAGGGTAGGCACAGCTCCTTTGCTGAGACAAAGGCATAAGGGATCCATGGACCTTGAGTGCCTTTCCTTCTACATAGACTTGTGTGGGCCCATCTCAATAGCATAAGCCCTCATTACTGCAGTACAACAGGGTATATACCAGAACTCTAACTTCAACTGTTTCAGCTGTGATGTGGCAGGTTCTTTTCATTTGACACTGCTCTGCCCGTTAAGCAAGGTCTTCACCTACCCACATCAGGGGCCTGAGGACTGGTGGAGCCACCCAGACCACCTAGCCACCTGTGATAGGGACCCAGGAATAAGAGGTGCCTCCCAGTCCTTACAGCCAACAGCATTAGCTGCTCATAGTCCGGTGGAAAAACCTGCCCACCTACGCTCTCTAGGGAACAGGGACAAACCTTCCTACTGGACACTCAGGGGTGGCCATCAGCCCCCTGCCTTGCTCAGAGTGTGTCCCCCAGCTGCAGTCAGATGCCTGTGACTACACCAATCACCAATGTCTGTCTAGGACTGTGAGAGCCTACACCACACACTTGGTGGCTATCTACTTGGGCACCTGAGCAGAATCCATACAGGAGGAGTGGGCGGACGCCTAAGCTCACATACCTAGTAACAGATCTAACCACCTAGTGACAGGACATTAGCGCTTCAAAGGTGCCAATAATCAAACTAGCTCACACAAGCAGCCTATTTGGGCATATCAAAACAAAACAAGAAGCTAGGACACAGTAAGCAAACACAAAATAAATAAACATAATAACTTATTGAAGGCTCAGAGACAACACTCAATATCAAATCACATAAAGAGGCAATCCATGATGGCTTCAGCAAGCTCCCAAAATAAAGAATCTAGAAATTTTCCAGAGGAGGAAAATTTCTTGGAATTTCCAGAGGAAGAATATAAAAGATTAATATACAGAACTCTTCAAGAAATTAGGAAGGAAATTAAAATGCAGAACATGCAATAGAGGAAATTAAAAACATTAGAGAAGAGCATAATGACAAATTTAACAGGCTGCAAGAATCTATAGTGAGAAAGCCATCAGAAATCCAGAAGATTAACAATAAAATGTCAGAATTAGACAACTCAATAAAAAGTCATAGAAGCAGAACTGTGGCAATGGAAGTCAGAATTGGTGAGACTGAAGATAAAGCACTTGACAACAACTTATTGGAGGAAATATCAGAAGAAAAGCATTAAAAAAATGAAGAAACCCTAAGAATTATTTGGGACTCTATCAAGAGGAATAACCTACAAGTGACTGGAGTACCAGAACGGAGGGGATAACAGAAAATTCAAAGAGAATTTTTGAAGATTTATTGGCAGAAAACTTCCCTGATATCGTAAAAGATGACAAAATATCTATCCAAGATGCTCATCAAACCCCACATAAGGTAGATCCCAAAAGAAAGTCACCAAGACATATTACAATCAAATTTGCCAAAACCAAAGATAAAGAGAGAATTTTAAGAGCGGATAGGGATAAATGAAAAGTCATCTACAAAGGAGAGTCAATAAGAATAAGTTCGGACTACTCAGCAGAAACCATGCAGGCAAGAAGGCAATGGGATAACATATATAAAGCCTTGAAGGAAAAAAACTGCCAGCCAAGAATTATATATCCAGCAAAACTGTCACTCAAATATGATGGTGAAATTAGGACATTTCCAGATAAACAGAAGTTGAGGGAATTTCCAAAAACAAAACCAAAATTACAAAAAATACTAAAGTGAGTCCTCCAGTTAGAAAATCAGTAACATTAGATAACAACCCAAGACTAGAACACAGGACGGAGCAAGCAGATATCAACCCAGACAGGGAAGTCACAAAAGTAAATCAAAGCTGAAACACTGAAAATAGGGAAACAGATGTCAATATATAAAAGATGACAACATTAAAACCAAAAAGAGGGACTCAAAAAATGTAGACATAGATTTTTCATATGGAGAAGAAGTCAAGGCAATATAAAGAAATAAAAGACTGGTATAAACTTAGAAAAATAGGGGTAAATACTAAGGTAACCACAAAGGAAACTAACGATCCTACAAGTCAAACTAAAAAACTAGAAAAATAGAAAGACACAGCAAACACAAAATCAACAACAATGAAAAAGATGAAAAGAAATTACATAAAGAAAAATGACTCAGCACAGAAAATTAAGAGGAACAAAGAAACTGTGAACAGCACACAAAAAAAGACATCAAAATGACAGCACTAAAACATACCTATCAATAATTACGCTGAATGTAAATGGACTAAATGCACCAATAAAGAGACAGAGAGTGGCAGATTTGATAAAAAAGCACGATCCATCTATATGCTGCCTACAAAAGACACACCTTAGACTTCTAAGACACAAACAAACTAAAATTCAAAGGATGGAAAAAAATATATCAAGAAAACAACACTCAAAAAAAGAGCAGGAGTGGCAATATTAATCTCTGACAAAATAGACTTTAAAGTAAAATCCGCCACAAAGGCTAAGGAAAGACAGACTTTAATGATTAAAGTGTCAATACACCAGGAGGACATAACTATAATAAATATTTACACACCCAATGACAGGGCTCCAAAATACATAAAA
>NW_004443939.1:32410461-32412295 GCF_000243295.1 Trichechus manatus latirostris | reverse complement strand
CCCAACTGAAATTAAAAGAATCATACCAGAATACTATGAAAAACTGTACTCTAACAAATTTGAAAACCTTGAGGAAATGGACAAATTTCTAGAAACTACCTACCTACCTAAACTAACACAAACAGAGGTAGAACAACTAAATAAACCCATAACAAAAGAAGAGATTGAAAAGGCAATTAAAAAACTCCCAACAAAAAACAGCCCCGGCCCAGATGGCTTCACTGGAGAATTCTACCAAACTTTCAGAGAAGCATTAACACCAGTACTACTAACGGTATTTCAGAGCATAGAAGACGATGGCATACTCCCAAACTCATTCTATGAAGCCAGCATAACCCTGATACCAAAACCAAGAAAAGACACCCCTACAAAAAAAAAAAAAAAATTACAGACAAATATCCCTCACGAACATTGACACAAAAATCCTCAACAAAATTCTAACCAATAGAATACAACAACATATGAAAAAAATAATTCACCATGATCAAGTGGGATTTATACCAGGTATGCAGGGATGGTTCATCATTAGAAAAACAATGTAATCCATCACATAAATAAAACAAAAGAGAAGAACCACATAATCTTATCAATCGATGCAGAAAAGGCATTTGACAAAGTCCAACAACCATTCATGATAAAAACTCTCAACAAAACAGGAACAGAAGGGAAATTCCTCACTATAATTACGGGCATTTATACAAAGCCAATAACCAACATCATCCTAAATGGAGAGATTTTGAAAGCATTCCCCTTGAGAATGGGAACCAGAAAAGGATGCCCTTTATCACCACTCTTATTTAACATTATGCTGGAGGTCCTAGCCAGAGCAATTAGGCTAGAAAAAGAAATAAAGGGCATCCAAATTGTTAGGGAAGAAGTCAAAGTATCTCTATTTGCAGATGATATGATTTTATACACAGAAAACCACAAGAAAACTACTGGAACTAATAGAATATTTCAGCAAAGTTTCAGGATACAAGATAAACATACAAAAATCAGTTGGATTCCTTTATACCAACAAAGAAAACCTTGAAGAGGAAATCATCAAATCAATACCATTTACAATAGCCCCCAAGAAGATAAAATACTTAGGAATAAATGTAACCAGAGACCTAAAAGAGCTATACAATGAAAACTACAAGACACTACTGCAAGAAACCAAAAGAGACCTGCATAAGTGGAAAAACATACCTTGCTCATGGATAGGTAGACTCAATATTGTGAAAATGTCAATTCTACCCAAAGCGATCTACAGATACAACGCAATCCCAATCCAAATTCCACCGGCATTTTTTAACGAGATGGAGAAACAAATCACCAACTTCATATGGAATGGGAAGAGGCCCCAGATAAGTAAAGCATTACTCAAGAAGAAGAACAAAGTGGGAGGCCTCAAACTACCTGATTTTAGAACCTATTATACCTCCTCGGTAGTCAAAACAGCCTGGTACTGGTACAACAACAGATACATAGACCAATGGAACAGAGTTGAGAATCCAGACATAAATTCATCCACCTATGTGTAGCTGATAGTTGACAAAGGCCCAAAGTCTGTTAATTGGGGAAAAGACAGTTTCTTTAACAAATGGTGCTGGCATAACTGGATATCCAACGCAAAAAAACTGAAACAAGACCCATACCTCACACCATGCACAAAAACTAACTCAAAGGCTTAAATACAAAATCAAGAATGATAAAGATCATGGAAGAAAAAATAGGGACAACGTTAGGAGACTTAATACATGGCATAAACACAATACCAACCGTAAGTAACAATGCACAAGCACCAGACGAGAGACCAGATAAATGGGAGCTCCTAAAAATCAAATACTTA
>NW_004443939.1:32300643-32408848 GCF_000243295.1 Trichechus manatus latirostris | reverse complement strand
GAGGGTTAGGAGCTGGTTGAATGGACATGGGGAATCAGGGGTGGAAAGGAGGAGTGTGCTGTCACAGTATGGGGAGAGTAATTAGAGTCACATAAAAATGTACGTATAAATTTTTGTATGGGAAAAAAATTAAAAAAATTTTAAAAAGTTGTTATTTTTGCAATACTCCAAACTTAGTAGCTTAAAATAACAACCCTTATTTGCTCACAATTCTGTGGTTCAGGTATGCAGACAAGGCTCATCTGGGCAGTTCTTCAGTTTCATGCGGTATTACCTAGGGTCAGTCATGAGGTTAAAATCAGATGGTACTTGGGGCAGAACATCAAAGATAGCTTCATTGCATGCCTGGTGTCTTGTTGGAATGGAGGGAAAACTGGAATGTATTTCTCTCTCTCTCCCTTCCTCTCTATTTATCTATCTCTCTGGCCTTCTCTATGGGGTTAGCTTGGGCTTTTTTATATAACTCAGAATCCTACATAGTATGATCCAGTAGATCTGTTGGTTCTGGAAGTGTCTTTGGCAGATAGTGATGTTGTGTTGAACCTTTGGCATGCTCCTATAGGTGAATCACAGTTAACAACTTCAGGACTTTGAAGCAAAGTTATTCTCTGTGTATATTTTTTCTCCTTTTTGAGAAACAGCTTCTCACTTCCTACTGAGACCTAGTAGAGACCGACTACTTGGCCATGGGACGCCAAGTTACAGTGCAATCTGAGTTCCTCATCATAAACTTAGGGTTGTCTCTCCCAACCAGCTGTTTTGGCAAGCACTCCAACATCGAAGAAGTGTTAAATGTAAAACAGGGCTTCAGAGAGTCCTAAATGCACAAGAAAGTTACATGGGCAAATGGTTCAGATTTCTACGTTCCCTACTCCTACTACAATGCTTCCTCTCTCTCGACCCAAACTTATGACCTCATGGGGAGTTTCCTATGAACAACTGACTGAAGAAGAAAAATTCAACCCTGTTCTACAGATGATTCTACATGATATGCTTAAGTAGATGACTACAGCACTATAGCCCCATTCAAGGATGACTTTTAAGAACAGTGGTGAAAGAAAATCTTACTAGTAGGCAAAACTTCAAGTAAGTATCTGGTTGTTAATTTTGCTTGAAACAAGAAATGGCAAGACATATGGATCTACATTGATTCATGAGTAATGTTTGGGTTGTCAGGAACTTGGAAGGAACATTACTGGAAAACTGGTACAAGAAAGTCTGAAGAAAAGATGGGAGCATAGATTTCACTGACTGGGCAGAGAGTATAAAGATAGTTATATCCCATGTGAAGGTTAACCTTAGCAAAGGTGGTTCTAAATACTCACATAAACAAAATATTCTACTTGGGTATCAGTCAACCTTCTTCCCAGACACCCCTATTTCTTGTCCAATATGCTCATGAACAAAGAATCCATAGGCAGCAAGAACGGAGGCTACACATAGGCTCAGTAACATGAACTTCTTCCACTCATCGAGGTCAATCTGACTACCAAAAACACCACAAAACCAAACCCTCTGCCATCAAATTGATTCCCACTTATAGCGACCCTATAGGAAAGAGTAGAACTGTCCCATAGGGTTTCCAAGGCTGTAAATCTTCACGGAAGTAGATTGCCACATCTTTCTCCTGTGGAGCAGCTGGTGGGTTCGAACTGCTGACCTTTCGGTTGGCAGCCGAGCACTTTAACCACTGCACCACCAGGGTTCCTTTCATCTGGCTACGGTCACTGCCAACTGTCTAAACTGCCAAGAGTAGAGACCAACACTGAGACCATATATGGCAGTATTCCCCACGTATTGAAGATCTCCAAGCTGGTTACCTAAGGTGGCTTGATTACATTTGACCATTTCTACCATGAAAGGTACAAAGCTTTGTTCTAACTGGAATAGACACTTACTCTGGAGTGCTTCTCTGCATACAATGCTTTTGATAACACCACCACTGTGGACTTGAAGAACACCTTATTCACCATCTGGGTATTCTACACTGCATTGCTTCTCAACAGGGAACTAATTTACAGCAAATGAAGTGTAACAATGGGCCTGTGCTCATGGAACTTACTGGCCTTAACATGTGTCCAATCACTCTGAGGCAACTAGCTTGAAAGAATGGTGGAATGGTCATTTGAAGAGAGTTACAGCACCAAATGAATGACAACACCTTGCAGAGCTGGGGTAATGTCCTCCAGGGTATGGTATATACTCTGAATCGGTAACCAAAGTACTTTGCTATTTCTCTCATACCTAAGAATCACAGGTCTGGGAATCAAAGAATGAAAGCATGATTTTGCAATTATCTATGTTTGGAAGTTAAATGTAGTTAAAACAGATGTGTATGGTTCCCAAACTGACAAGTTTGAGTAGACTAGTGGTTTTATATAATATTAACTCAGCCAAGCTGGAATTCAATTCCCCAGAATCTCCTTACGTGCATGTTTCTCAGAGTTGGAAAAAAGACAAATGGGTGCAATATTTGGCAAGAAGCAATGAAGTAATAGTCATTTTTTTCCTAAAGGCCACTGTGGTTAGATGTGGTAAAAGATAAACATAGAATTATTGGTGGATTCCAGCTTATCTTTACTTTCTTCTATTCTATGTCCAGTTCCTCTTACAGAGAGCTAGTCTTCCTGATTAATAGTGACCCTAGGTTCACCATCAAACAGAGAGGCTACAGTCTTCCATAGACTTCTCCACCAACTCATCCTTCACAATCCATTCTGGCAGCTGGAGGAAACTGGCTGCCCAGATTTTGCTGCAAACCCTGACTTGCTGCCTGCCACCCTCCATGACATCATTCCTTCAAGCTTGATGGTTATTAATATTTCTTTGATCATCCACTCTCTTTTCCCAATCTTACTTCCCTAGCTCCTCCTACAATTATATAAGATAAAATTCCTGGGATAAATTCTTTATTCCCTATTACACGTAGTGATTCTATTTCCTAATTGAAGCCTGACTGATAAAATTCTCATGCACCAATATTTCCAATAGATCCTTGGTGCTGTTAGCTGCCATCAAGTTGGCCCATAACTCATGATGACCTCATGGACAACAGAATGAAATGCTACCTGGTCCTGTAACATCCCCATGACTAGTTATGGATCCAATTGCTATGATCCATAGGGTTTTCATTGGGTGATTTCCAGAAGTAGATAGCCAGGACTTTCTTCCTAATCCATCTTAGTCTGGAAATTCCATTAAAACCTGGCAGCGTCATAGCAACACACAAGCCTCCACAGATAGATGGTGGCTGTGAATGAGATGCATTGGTTGGGAATCAAACCTGGGTCTTCTACATGGAAGGCAAGAATTCTACCACTAAAGCACCACAGCTTCCCTATTAGATCCTTCTTGTTGTTGTTAGTTGCCCATGTGCACAGAACAGAGCTGCTCCACAGGGTTTTCAAGGCTAAGACCTTTCTTAAGCAGATCGCCAGGCCTTTCTTCCAAGGTGCCTTTCAGTGCGTTTGAACTGCCAACCTTTCAGCTAGTAGTCGAGTGCTTAATCTTTAGGCCATCCCATTATTCTTCCTAGGCCAGCTGCTTCTCGGTGATGGAGTATATGATAACATGAGGAATTTAATGAGCACAGGTTTACTGCTATATTTTTTTGAAGTAAAATGAATTCCTTGGTCTGAAGCAATGTTGTATGAGATACCATAATGATGAATAAGGCAATGGATGATGATAATGGCAACAGGACTGTGGGCAGCAAAGGCAAATCCATATCCAGAATGTGTGTATTCAAATCATGTCAGTGTGCTACCTGCTGCATAATAGAAGAGAATTTTAAAAACTTCCATCAGGCAGATTGATGCCCCCTGGGATCGTGGTTATATAGAGGGCTTGGTGTTGAACTTTGATATTGCACAGGTGGTGCCCTCAACAGAGGCAGTAACCACATCAGCAGTAGTGAGGGAAAGTCCATGTTTCCATGTTTCCAACTCTACATACAACCTGCATCCCGGCCATCATGGCCACTTTGTACAAGACCTCGTTGAACAAGGGACCAGGGAGTAGGAGCCACTACCTTAAAAATCATGAAAGTAATGCAGTTACTTCGACAATGAAGAAAGAAAGAAAGGATGAAAGGAAGGAAGGAAGGAAAGAAGGAAGGAAGAAGGAAGGAAGGAGAAAGAACAATGGCTTCCCATCTCTTTCTGTCTTCTGATCTCCCACCATCTCTTAATAACAGAACCAAAGAATCCTGGGAAGTATAGTTTGCAAACTCTCAGCCCCAGAAACACAAAGATGGTAAAAATAAATAAATAAATAAATGACAAACTAACAATTATGTCCTACTGTAAAGCCCTCTCAGAAATGCAGAAATACCAAGAAATTGAGATGAAACATAGGAGTCAAGAGACATTATCACTGCAATAAGAAATAATTTAAGTTTTTATAATTATAGCATTCAAAATTACCAGGTATTAGTATGTGGTCTTACTTTCACGATCACTGTTTTTACCCATTCAATCATGTCACTTTTAGTTCTTAAAATTAATATTCTAATATTTCATAATAAACTTAAAAAATAAGTGTCTTCCGGACAAAATATCAGCATAAAGACCAGGATAAAATTGCCACCAAAAGGCAATCAAATCCGAGGTGATATGATCATATAAGAAATATTCTAAAAGAAAAAGGCAAAACACAGTTGTCAATTAGGATATGATTCCACTTTAACTGAATCGAGACCACGAAACAGTTCCATATGAACAGTGGGAGGATTTCAGCCTGAAAAGTATGGTAATTTTTCTACTTTTCTGTCCACCTGAATTGGTAATCCATCTGTAGTTTTCTGAGATACAGCTTTATTCAAGTTTTAATTGTTTCACACGTATGTTACAGCTGTGGCTTTGGCAGATGTAAACAGAACTGCATTGCACTGGCAACCAAATAATCTTTGTGAGTGAATACTGATTTTATGTGTACTGCAGTTTATCAAGCGCCATGGATCATTCTGACCTATTAAGTGCTGTTCATGAAATTCCAGCTTATGGAGAAAGATAGCATTATCTTGTGTTTGGACCAAGGCAACAAATTTCCAGGCATTCTTGATCCTTCAACTGTTGTTGACTCTTCTGTGAGCTTGGGTGAGTCATTTGAACTTTCAGACTCCTGATTCTCAATCTTTAAAATGGGATAATTAGGCTGACTTTAAGATGTTCAGATGAAAGGAATGATGTAAATGTAAAATAATTTACTCGTCATTAAGAAAATAAGATTATCTACTGATGAAAGTGAGTGGTACTAGAAACACTACCGGCAAAGAAAAAAGACATTTAGGAAGATTCTTAGAACTGCAAGAATCTAATCTGACCAACTTTTATTAAAATATGTATGCATTTTATTCTGTATATTATCTCTTTTACAAGAGAGAAGACGTTTTCATAGTCATCAATTCCCTTTATATGGCCTAACAACAATAAATTTTGTATGTATTTGACATTGACTTTTTTTTCAAACAGTTCCACCCTTAAAGTTCCAAAGAGTTATTAACTTGGAAAAACTAGATGTGAATATTAAGCATCTAGGGGGTGGTTTTGCGAGGCATACTCTTTGGCTTCCCGTTCCACTGCAGGGAAGTATACAATTAATACAGTCTTTTTAAAATAAAGAGATTATGGTAACTCATAAATTACTCGCATAATTGCCTTAACTCTCTTACCCAAAGAGGCAAGTTTACCAATAAGTTTCCTTTTACAATGCCAGAAAAAAAAAAAAAATCTCAAAATGAATGTGGGCACAATGATAAACTGTTATAGAGCAATACAAAAAGAATAAGTTAAACAAAATTAAAACTGAAATAGCTACTACTTTTATACCTCTTCTGGAAATCTTCCTGAAGTCTGGCCGTTATTTTGCCTTAGACAGGTACATCCATGGCACTGTGGGCTTCACCGGCTGTCATGAAAGACTCGGTACATGATCTTTTCCTTGTGGCTGGGAAGAAACATAGGAAATATTCAAAACCATGAACTTCAAGAGAGATAGCTAACTTTAGATTGAACTGAGTGAACAGTGTCATACAATGAGATCAATGCTATGAATGCAGTCAAAAGTAGGGGTTTCAGGACAAATAAAATGCTTACTAAGTTATGAGGCAGATCTTGATCCCAAGGTGACTGAATTTAAAAAGATCAAAACAGTTGTGTGCAGTGCATGAGCAAGGTCTAACTATACGGGAAGGGGAAAGGCAAGGGTCTAGCAAGTTATCCGGGTACTTTTCCCAGAAAACTAGGATGACAATCAGAAATAGGACTAGAACCTAGACATAGGGAGTGAAAGCTAAATTTGGTAAACATGTTGGTCCTATATATAAGTTTTCTTACTCAGTTCTCACAATGTCTTAGTGATGGCCAGTAGTATCTTTACGAAACTGAACACGAGCTAATCACACAGTTAGTAAGAGGCAAAACCTTCATAAAATCCTAGTCTTTCTGACTTCACAGCCCATGACCTTTATAAATATCTTTAATATAACAGTTTCATTGTAATTTTCAAACTAATTCTGATAGGTAAGTATTTTTAATCATCATTTTGTAGTTGAGAAAAACAGAAATTATGTGATCTGCCCAAGGTCACATAAGTAGTAAATGGCAGTATAGACAATCATACTGGACACTAGTGTAAGGCAGCAGATTAATTCCAGAACACAGATGCTATTGGGAATACAGATCATAAAATATTACACTTTAGTCTCAGTGATTCAAGGATTGTTTGGGAGGAGAAACTTCAGGCAAAAATGAACAGACATAGAGCAGATAAAGACTGACAGATGTATTCACACCTTAGAAAGACATTTAAAAAAATAAGAAAGGAAAAAAAATAAGCCTAAGATTTTTTGGATGGTCTATATACTAGAAGTCAAAGAATTAGCAATTCAACATATATAGAAGGCCTGGCAATTCTTGGCAGGAGGTGCCTGTGAGAACAATCAATACTCTAGGTGGGGGGGTCTCGAGCCACTCTTAATAAAGAGGTTTTTTAATCAAACATAGAGACGCCACGGACAATTGGGCAGATGAGAGTAAAGCCAGAGAAGAGAACCAGAAATTGGAAGTCAGAAAGATAGCCAAGCCACTCACGAAACCAGAATTACTGTCAGAAACAAAGCTACAGAATATATGAAATCTGGCAAATGAGACGGGGCTCTAGGAGGACTGGACATATGAAATGGAATTTTTCTAGACAGCCTACAGACTATTTATGCAATCACCATGGGCCAAATACTTTGAATTATAGCATATGTACTTACCAGTCATTTATACAAATTAACAAAAGCGTCTTCATTGCCTGCTGTTTACTGTCAGCTAGCTGTTACAGATATAGCAATAAACAAGGCAAAGTTTCTGCCCTCAGAAGGCTTCCATTCTAGTGTGGGAAACATATGATAGATAAATAAATATATAAAATAGTGTCCAATGTTCATTAGTGCTATAAAGAAAACTCAAGAATGATGAAGGGATGGGAAGGTTAGAACCAATGAGTTAGGGAAATTTTCCATTAGGAAGGGCTATTTGAGCACAGAAAGGAATAAAATTAAGAAACTAGTCCTATGGATATCAAGGAAAATAGAATAACAGGATAACATAAAAAATAACCAAGCTTCATGTGTCAAGCAAAAAGACTACTATGGCTAGAGCAGAAGCAATAAGTCAGGGAAGAGTAGATGAGGTCAGAGAGAAAGGCTGGCTTTAGATCACGTAAGGCAATGTGGGTAAGGAGTTTGGTTTAAGTTTGAGCAAGGAAGTGACATCTTTCACTGACATTTTCAAAAGGTCTGTAGTGCAAATAGACTAGTTAATTGAGTAGCCTAGGTCTAAGGAGATAGTAGCTTGGACAAGGGCGGTAGCATTGGAGATGGCCGTTTTTGGATGCAGTGTGTATGTTGAAGGTATATGTAAAATAATTTGCTGATCAATTTTACCTGGTCATAAGGGAAACAGAAGAGTCGAGGAGAATTTCTAGGTTTTTGACATGAGCACAGTGATGTCACTAGGGTTGGTGTCATCCACTGCGGTAACTCTTGGTGTTACCTTCTCCTCGTGAACCTCCTCCTGTACCAGACCATACATGTTTTAAACTGTCGATTTCTCCAGTTATCAAAGAGTTGTATAATCAATAATTGTTTTACATGTAAGTTTATTATCAATTTTAATCATAGAATGATATATGATAAACATAGTTATAAATTGCTTAAACATAATATTTCTTAGATTATATGAATACTAACAACAAAATACGTTTGTAAAATCTGTCTACACTGAATTACATTATTAGTTACAACATTATTAGTAACTGAGTGGAAGCCTTTTTTTTCCTCCTTCTTTTTCTTTAATTACTACTTGATTTTGAAAGTTATTGATATAGGTTCACAAACACTAATTACCACAATATTGTGGCTTAACCACCAGAAAATTTGGCAAAATCAGCAATAATAAAAACACACACCAGCAGCAAAGAAAACAATAGCCTGTGCCTATAGTGCATGCAGACGAAACCACAGGATTCGAAGTGTCATTGCAGTTTGGTAATAATGACAACTCTGACCTGAGCACATTAGAAGGTTCAAAAAGTAAATTAGCATAGAGTTTTAGCCTTGTAGATATATTGATACACATAAGTTGGGCTTACAAAAATGTTTTGTTGTTATAACTAACTACAGGGATAATTTTTATAAAAAATATACATTTCTGCTGAAACACTGCACAAAAATTTTATAGACAGTCAATTTGGAGTCACCCTCTCTGACAATGTCGCCCTGTGCAGTCCGCACCCCCTGCACCCCACTAGTGATGCCACTGCCTGAACAACTGAATAAGGAGTGTTGCCACTTACTAAGTAGGGAAGGCTGGGAAAGGAGCAGGTGTTGAATAAGGCATGTTTCTATTAAATAGGGATATTTGGTGGCAAATAAGGCACTTTTGATCAAGAGCTCTACCCAGAGTGAACCAAACAGTGAGGTAAAGGGCATATCCTCCATACTGCCAAGTCTGCCCAAGACCTGACTCTAATTGGAAGGAATTAGGGTCCAACCACAAAGTTAGAAGGAAGAGTTCACACAAGACCATCCTCACTTCTGACACAAACTGCAAAGTCAGAGATTTTCCCAAACCACCATCATTTCCATAATTTGCTAGGAAGACTCACAGAACTCAATGGAACCTAATTTACTCATGGTTACATTTATTACAGGGAAAGGATACAAATTAGAACCAGCCAAAGGAACGGATGCGTAGGGCAGAATCTGAGAGTGTTTCAAATTTGAATCTTCCTTTGTCCTCAGAAATACATTACCATCCTGGATGGCGCAAATGCTATGTGCTTGTCTACTGACATAAATGTTGGCAGCTTGAACCCACTCAGCAGCTCCATGGGAGAAAGGCCTGGTGGTCTCTTCCCATAAAGATTACAGCCAAGAAAACCCTATGGAGCTCAATTCTACACTGTAACTCATGGGGTTGCCATGAATCAGAATCAACTTGATGGCAACAAGTTTTTTTTTTTTTTTTTTAAATCAATAAAGATCTTTATGTAGGCTCCACTGCAAAGGCAGTATTGATTGATTGTCTACATGACTGAACTCAATCTCCAGCCCTCCCCTCTCCCCAGAGGTCGGGATGATATCACATAGTCCAAAGCCCCAGCCCTCTAATCACATGGCTGATATTTCTGGTGTTGCCAGAACCTACCTTAAGACTATTGGGTGTGGCTGGCCCTCACCCTGAGTCATCTCTATAGCATAACCATTAGCATAAGCGTGTGGTCCCAGGAGGCCCACCATGTATAACAAAGACATTTCTGTCCCTTGGGAAATTCCAAGTGTTTAGAGGTTACTTCCCAGGAGTTGAAAACAAAACCCAGATATTCCTTTGGGAAAGAACAAATTCCTTACTACCCAAGTTCAGTATTGAAGGTGTTATCCAAGCAGAAATGTTGAGCTGCAGTTGTATACATGCTTCTAAGTTCAGAGTAAAGGTCCAGGCTAAAAATACGTATTAAAGCCATGGGACTGAATGAGACCTAGAGAAATAGTTAGAAAAAAAGTGCAAGAAGTTAGAGCTTTGGAAAACTCCAGATTTAGCTGTCAGGAACAGAAGGTTGCACAAGCAAAAGAAACTAAGAAGTCCAGTTTCTTTTACAGAAATAATCATGATATAGATGATCACCCCTATTATTATGCAGCATGAGAAGAAACAAGCACCAAGTCGTTTCAGAAATTCTTATCATAAGAATTAAGTATTTTAATGGTAAAACCAACTTAAAATAATATATACTCAATGATTAAAATTCCTTCGATGTGATCCTTGATGGCCCTTATTCTGAGTTCATCATTGTTTCCACATATGCATTCATTCGTCCATATAACAAACTCTTGATTACTATTTGTACAGTACTAAATGTGAATGGTAGAAAACCAAAGATGAGAGACATAGTCCTACATTCAAGGAGGTGCAAAGCCAAAGGGGGGAAGAAAAGCACTTCACTTCTAATCATTATAATAATGTATGCTATACAGTAATAAGATTCCTGGGAAAGATGGGAGCTCCAAAGAGGGAACACTTAGCAGTTACGGCTGGAAATTATGGAAAGCTTCACAGACAGGGAATACTGGCGTGGAATCTTAATGGAGTTAACTTGATGAATAATGATGAGATGGCCATGTCATCTGGAAGGAAGAGCATGTGGATATCATCCAGAATAATGAGGTCTCAGTTCACGTAAAATTTCAAAAACGTATTTAATTTGATTTTAATAATGACTAATATTTATTTACCACTTAGTATGTACCTAGCATAGTAGATATTTCATATGGTAGTAAAGAGTATTATAATTACCAAGTAATTTCTATGTGGAGGTATCCTAACTAGAAAAAAAGGATGCCAGGATTGGGACCCAGTTATCGCCAAAGCCCACAATCTTCCACTATACTTTCCAAAATCCTTTCACGTGTCAATGCTGATTTATTAATCTTCATAGCAGCCTTGTGAAACAAGTATTCTGTAACCACTTTTATGTGAAAAAAAAATGTTTAAAAATGACAAAAAATTAGTAAGTTATAAAACACACCCTGTGAAAAGTTAATGGTAGCTAGGAACATTGGATCAGAAGATAAACTGGCTCCACTGCTTCTTATGTGACCTCAGAAAGTTAATGAAACTTTCTGTGCCTCAGTTTCTTTATCTGTAAGATAGAGATAACAATAGTACCTCCTTTATAGTGTCGCTGTGAGTCGGAATCAACTCGACGGCAATAGGTTTGGTTTTTGGGTTGTACAGGTATGTTGCAAGGATTAAGTGTGATAATATATATAAAACACTTTGAAGAGTTGTTAGCTGCCTTTGAGTTGATTCCAACTCATGACGACCTCACGTAGAATAGAATGAAGCATTGTTTGGTCCTGTGTCATCCCGGTGAACATACCTAGCACATAACAAGTGTTACAACAGTGTAGCTCAGATTCTTATCCACGTCAGAGACTGCAGAATAGTATGGTTAAGCGGAAATGCTCTACTACCAGACTGCCTGCAGTTGCATTTTGGCTCTCCCATTTATTGATTGTTTGATCTTAAGCAAGCTATTTAACCTATCTGTGCCTCAGTTTCCTCACTTATGTATTAGGGATAACAAAAAAAAAAATACCCCATAGAATTACTATGAAGATTCAATGTGTTAATATGCACATAGGATTTAGAACAGTTCATGGCACGTAGCAATTGCACACTGTGAAAATTTGAAGTAATTGGTGTTTAAGAACATTCAATGAATGTTAATGTTAATATTCACACTAGATTCATTCCAATATCCAATATAGCCCAACTGCATTGTAGGCATCCACCAACCAGTTGCCATCAAATTGATTTTGACTCATGGTGATCCTATGTGTATCAGAGGAGACTTGTCCTCCACAGGGTTTTCAATGGCTGATTTTTCAGAAGTAGATTATCAGGTCTTTCTTCAGAGATGTCTCCGAATGGACTTGAATCCCCAGCCTTTTGATTAGTCACTGAGTACATTAACTGTTTGTACCACCAAAGGACTCCATTCTGGGCATCAGGCAATAGCTTTTATGAAAAACATAACTAGCTTCCCTACAGAGCTCAAATTTTACAAAATCCACACTTTGGATACTTTTATGAATCTATTAATATTTGGAGGCTTGTTTGACACTAATCACCATCAATTTTTTCATTGTGAGGCAATAAACACCAGGAGTTTTCATAAGAGGTATTGTGAATAGGACAGACGCTTTTGTTCATAAACAGGGCAGGACGTCAATCATTAATAAACAAATCAGGACCAGAGCTTTAGGAAAATGTGAGGAGTAATTTGGTAAGGAATCCAATAAATTTATTCAACACATATAATCAAAACAAAGAATTTATTCTTAATTCTGCCATGCTAATGGTTTCAGTTAAAGCGAAAATGATTAAATCAAATTTAGCTTTAATTGGTTGAGGCTAGATACAGTTTTCCCCAATGTGATAAATTACTGTGAGAGCGAGTCAAATAATGTGAAATTTACTATGAGACTGCTGTTGCATGAAAGCAGAATGAAACAAAAAACAATTCAAGAGTTATTTAGCATGTAGTCCACTGAAATCTAGAAAGAAATGTATTATTAAAACCTCACATACTTTTACCACTGTTTAGCTGTTGTTAAAGAAGAAATTACCTTTACATCAAGACTGGTATATAACAAAATATTTTATACCATGGCCCATGAAGGGTCTTCTTGGGCCAGATCATGGCTATGATAAGACCGTTCTTTCACCTCCAAAGATTTCATAGAATCATAGAATGTTCCTGCTGTGAGAGACGACAGAAATAATTTGTCCCAACTTTCTCACTTTGTAAATTAGGAAACTAAGGCCCAGAAAGATTTAATGACCTCTCAATCCCGCTTGCAGCAAAGTAGTCCAAGTGGGAAAGCAACATGGAAATGAGGTGGGGAGAGTAAACACAGGTGCACCTAGCCTGGCCTAGTCTCTCAGCCTGCAGTGTATTTAATATTCATACAACACAGTTTTCTAAAGCTCTTCTTTCTCCAATTAAGTGGGTATTAACTTACTCTTCAGCTATTCAGTACCTCTGTCTCAACTTTTATTTCTTTACTATTTTAAAACTTGTACTAGGATAGAGTGTTTGGATTTGTGAATTTTAAGAATTTTTGAAAAAATTATTTCAGTGGGTCTCTATTTTTGTCATCTCAAGTTTTCAGAGAAATTAATGGGCCACATCTGTATCTCTCTGTCAGAGGAAAAAACAGAGAGTGAGAGTATAATTGAAAATCCTAGGAAAAGAAAGTTGAAGCACCTTAGAACATAACAGAAGGAAAGGCCACAGGGGGGTAATGAAGGGTCACAGCAGAAAGAAGGAGAAAGATAATCAGAATGACTCAAAAAATTTTACTTGGTATGGAAACAGAATGTGGTAAATTTAATCTGTCATGAGGAAGCTGCCCGTCTAGACACTGGCAAAGGGGAATTAAGGAGTCACTCTCCAAAGAAAACTATTTTTAAAAGTGGAAATCAATGGGTGTATTCCCCCCACCACCACCGTCTGCCACGGAATTTGTGGTTTTGCATTTCACCTGAAGTGGCTGATTGAATCTTTGATGCTTGAAGCAGAACAGAAACTTGTGATCTTTATACTGCGCTGAGCTAATGGGGCAAGCAACTGTGCAAGGGACAGCAGAGACCTGAACTTTGGTACTGTTTACATTAAGTGGAGCTGAAAGAGACATATTCAATATCTTAAGCTACTCTAGTGCTGAGCACTGGTTATGTCAGCCTAAGACAGAAAAAAGACAACATGTTGCAGAGACTTGCCTAAGGTCAGAACTTAAATCATGAGAAGAAAAGACGATTGGCTTATCACCATCATGTAAACCCCTGCAAGAGTGCTTTTTTTCCTAGCTCCTACTCATAACATGAACTAAAAAGAATGGGGGAAAAGGCTAAGAGAGGGAAAAAGATTCCAAACTGATATCCTAGGGTCCTGGTCAGTCTAAGTTTTCCTCAAGTTTACACACTAGTGGTACAGAGAAAGCCAATAATGAACATAGGTCCTAGATCTTAGTCCAGGGTCCTTTAGATTAAGCAGAAGCCTGCCTAAAATATAGCTCTAATCCTTGCACTTGATGTCAAGGCTTAGGTCATACATGGGTCTTTCCTGAACTCACCCAGCAATTCCATATTAGGTAAACTCACAATGTGAATACCAACACCAGTTTATAGAGATTGGCTATTCTTATAAGTGAACAGGCTCACTTGTCAATAACATACCCACCGTTCCCTCCATCCAAAATGTTTAGCTCCCCAAATATCCTCTATACTTCTCTCCTTTGTAAAACCTACTGCCCTTCACCTCCATTCTGACAAAGTAACATATCTTTACATTCTTCAATGCCATGCAATGTGGATATTTTGTTTCTGTGTTTGTACCGTTGCTGCAAAGAGTAGTTGTAAGTACTTTACCTCACTTTGTTTTTGGTTTGTGTTCAAAAGGCACCAAGCCAAGGATTCCATATGCCAAGAACCAAGATCTACATTAATAGATGACACTCTTTAAATTTCATTTCTACGGACAAATCTTCGCAGGGTTTAGTCTAGATTCTTCCCATTGCTTTGTAAATGCATGGTCAAATTGATTTGGCATGTAAAAGAGATTTCTGGCAAGTTTTATGTTTTATAGACAGCAAACCACCACCTTGAATTTTATATTTCCAGATAACCCGTAACAAGTAAGTTAAAAAATGTAGGATTTGCAACCAGTTCATAATATTCTGCTTTCTCATTAAAGCATGGTAAAGAACCACACGTTATTGGGACATCCTTGACTCTGTCCTTTGGGACTCATTTTTCTTGTACACTAGTCTTTACACTATCAGAATTAGTGTCATGACTATCCAAAATGAAAGAGCATTGTTGCTCATAAGGGTTAGTTGTATATAGCTCAGATGACTCACTTCGTGACAAATTAGAGGAAATAATAAAATCTCAAGTTGTTGAACTGTGACTTTGAATCAGGGTACGACTGTTATTAAAATCGAGATCAAGACTTTCAGTAGAACTCTTAAAGGATATTAGATCTGAAGAAGCAGATTAGGGACAAAGCCTTTTTACTACTTTTCCAGGAGTTTTGTACCTAGATAATAGTGTTGAACACAATTGAGGAGGTGGGACTGGAAAGGTAGTGGAGGTGTTGAATATGAAAAATACTGTGAGCATGACAAATCTGAAAATGTCACATCTCTCCACCCCCGTTTAAAGTGGCTCCCATTGGCTTCTAGATAATACGAAACTCTTTAGCCCACAATGTGGCCCCGGTTACTTGTCGCTTCTCATCCTTCACCAGTCCTGTTCCCTCTCATCTGGAGCCACCCTATTCACATTGACATGGATGCAGTTGCTTGGCTTGCTCTACTCTCTTGTTGCCTAATTCTGCCATGCTTTTCTGTACTGATGCTAGCAAGTTAAAATCACATTTTCTTGCCTCCATTTCAGTCAGTGTTCTAGATTGGATTTTGGTTCCACCAACCAGATACACAAGAAAATGAAGAGAAGAGAAATAAAGGACAGCAATGATATATTCACACAGACAACACACTGACAAATTTTACCTAAAAAACTGACTGACTATTCCTAATTTTTAAAGAAGATTACTCAAAATAAAAGAAACATTAGTTAAAAAAAAAACTATAATTTTAAATATAATTTAATTGAAAATATTAAACCCTTTAATTAAAGTCACGTTAGAGCAACTGTGTGTGCTCTTTCAAATCTGTATTTGTCGGCTCCCTTATATGTGCTCAGTGAAAGAATTGTAATCAAAGCATGTATTGGTGATCTAGTAACTACCTAGGATGATAGGCTAGATCATGCTGCAGTATCAGAGTCCCCAGATATCAGTGGCTTAGAAAAGCAAAGCTTTATATCACATTTCTGCCAAAATTCCATCATGACTGGGGACTCTGCTCCACATGTCTTCACTCTGTGATCCAAGCTGATAAAAAAGTCACAGTCTGGAACATTTCTGGTCACTGAGGCAGAGGGAAAATGTGTTCAGAAGGATCTCCAGCCTAAAAACAATATATCACTCTTTCACTTACAACTGATTGGCCAGGACTAGTCACATGGCCCAATGCAAACAAAAGGGGGCCAGGATATGCTCAGAATGAAAGAGAAGCTGAAATATTTAGCAAATATCACCAAAGTCCACTAAAATCTGCCCTTCTGAGTCATCAATGTTTGGCTCAATCTTCCTCCTGAATGAAAAATATGCTCATAATTATCCCAAAGGAAAAAACTTCAAAATTCCACACAATCATGGCATCAAGCTCTGGATGATTTATGGGAGTTTCTATATCGGAGTGATGTGCAGTAGTGTGTACATCAACTCCAGGTGGACCTTCTCTTTATCTGGAGAACTATAATCTAAAAAGATAAGTTATCTGCCTCTTCTACCACCACCTCTATCACCAGTTGCCATCGAGTCAACTCTGACTCATGGAGACTCCACGAGTGTCAGAGTAGAGCTGTACTCCAGAGGGTTTTCAACGGCTGATTTTTTGGAAGTAGAGCACCAAGCCTTTCTTCTGAGGTTCCTCTGAGTAGACTTGAATTTCCAATCTTTCAGTTAGTACCTGAGCACTTTAACTGTTTGCACCACCCAGGCACTCCACTCAATATTGACTGCTTGATACTTAACATGATAGATCCTAGCACCTCCAATCTTCTGTAGGTAGGAGTCCACTGGGAAAAGATGCTCAGTCCACTATGCTGGCATATATATCAAAGCTCAGCTATAAATGGCCAATGAGTATAATGGACAGAGATCAGATTCTGGGGCCACAGACAACACTAGACTAGGAAACCCTTTACAGGGAATTTGAACCCAATCAAGAAATATTTCCCCAACTCCAGAATAGCGGGCTGTGGATAAATGTCTATTCTGCATCTCCCGCTCCCCCTTCCTGAATGAGAAGGTTTACTACAGTTATCCTGCTCTTGTTCCAACATTTAATTTTGAGTGGAGACCCCTACGGCCTCATGGGGTATTCCTAATGATCAGTTGACTGAGGAAGAGAAAACTCATGCCTGGTTTACAGATGGTTCTGCACAATATGCAAGCATTTCTTGAAAGTGGACAGCAGCAGAACTGCAGCCCCTTTCTGGGGCCTCCCTGAAGTTACAGTGGTGAAGGGAAATTCTCCCAATGGGCATAATCTTGAGCAGTGCACCTAGTTGTTCACTTTGCTTGGAAGGAGCAATGGCCAGATGTGCAATTGTAAACTGATTTATGGGCTGTGGCCAGTAGTTTGGCTGGATGGTCAGGGACTTGGAAGGAACATGACTGGAAAATTGGTGACAAGGAGGTGGGGAAGAGGTATGTGGATAGACCTCTCTGAGTGGGCCAAAGGAGTGAAAGTATTTGTGTCTCCTGTGAATGCTCACCAAACGGTGACCTTGGCAGAGGAGGGTTTTAACAATAAAGTGGATAGTGTGACATGTTCTGTGGAAACCAATCATCCTCTTTCCCCAGTCACTACCTTTATTACCTAATGGGCTCATGAACAAAGTGGCTATTGTGGCAGGGATAGAGGGAATGCCTGATCTCAGCAACATTGACTTCTGCTCACCAAGGCCAACTTGGCTACAGCCACTGTTGAGTGCCCAATCTGCCGGCAGCAGAGACCAACACTGAGTCCCCTATATGGCACCATTCCCAAGGGTGATTGGACAGCATCCTGGTGGCAGGTTGATTACATTGGACTGCTTCCATCAGGGAATAGACTCTTACTCTGGATACTGATTTGCCTTCCCTGCATGCAATGCTTTTGCCAAAACTACCATCCGTGGACTTACAGAATGTCTTATCCGCTGTCATGCTCTTCCACACAGCATCGCCTCAGATCAAAAGACTCACTTCACAGCAAATGAAGTGCAATAATGGGCCCATGCTCATGGAATTCACTGTTCTTACCATGTTCCCCATTATCCTGAGGTAGCTAGCTTGATAGAATGATGGAATGACCTCCAAAAGGCACAATTACCGCACCAGCTAGGTGGCAATACTTTGCAGTGTTGGGGTAATGTTCTCCAGGAGGCTGTATATGCTCTAAATCTGCATTTATATGGTGCTGTTTCTCCCATGGCCAGGATTCATGGGTCCAGGAATCAAGGGGTGCAAATGAGAGTGGTACCACTAAATATTACCCTTAGTGACCTACTCACAAAATTTTTGCTTCCTGTCCGCACAACCCTATGCTCTGTGGGTCTAGAGATCTTAGTTCCAAAAGGAGAAATGCTCCCACCTGGAGACACAACACAGATTCCATTGAATTGGAAGTTAAGAATGCCACCTGGCTAGTTTCGGCTCCTCATGTCTCTGGATGAGTGGGCAAAGAAAGAAGTCAGCATATTGGCTAGTGTGATTGATCCTGATTACCAAGGGGAAATTGGATTGGTTTGTATAATGGAGGGAAAGAAGAGTATGTCTGGAATACAGGAGATCCCTAGGGCATCTCCTAATACCACCATACCCAGTGATTAAAGTAAATGGAAAACTACAGTAAACCAATTCCAGCATAACTACTAATGTTCCACATCCTTCAGGAATGAAAGCTTAGGTCACCCCACTAGGCAAAGAACCAACACCAGCTGAGGTGCTTCCTGAGGGTAAACAGTATACGAAACAGTTGGTGAAAGCAGGTAGTGTTAAATACCAGTTTTGACCACATGACCAGTTGCAGAAATGAGGACTATAATTGTTATGGGTATTTCTTCCTTGTATGTGAGCATCAATTTTTTTTTGTTTTCTTCCATTATAGATCTTAATATGTAAATGGGGCTACTGTATCATGTTAGTTGTATCATCTTACATGCAAATATGACTTTGTAATTGTCTTTATTTTAGAGATTATGTATGGTTTAGGGAGATGTGTTCAGGTGCCAAGTTGATAAGGGGTGGATTGTGATGGTTAAGGTTGTGTATCAACTTGGCTAGGCTATGACTCTTAGTGATTAGGCAGTTATGTAATGATGTAATTTGGCAGTTATGTAATGATGTAGTCATCCTTCATAATGTGATCTGATGTGATCAGTCAGTCAGTTGCAAGGAGAGTTTCCTCAGGGGTGTGGCCTGCATCCAATATATATGGACATTCTGGCAAAGTTCACTTGTTTGCTCTGAATCCTGCATCCAGCTCATCATCATCTGACATCCGGTTTTTGGGACTTGAGCCAATGGGGTGCCATATTGCCTGCCAGTCTTGGGATTCGTCAGCCCCTGCAGTCTGTGAGTCAGCAGCCTGCCATCTTACCTGCTGATCTTGGATTTGTCAGCCTCCAAAGCCCATGAGCCAGTGGCCTGCCATCTGACCTACCAATCTTAGGTTTATCAGCTCCTATAGCTGCATGAGTCAGGAGAAGCCTCCGGCCTGAAGCCTGACCCACAGACTTGGGACTTGCCAACCTCTACAACTGCATGAGCCATTTCCTGAGGATAAATCTCTCTCTGTTTATCTATGTCTATATATCTATCCATCCATCTGTAAATGTGTGTGTGTGTGTATGCTTCACAGGTTTTGCTTCTCTAGAGAATCTAACCTAAGACAATGTTCTTTTTTTTTTTTTAACTCAGTAGCTCCCTGTGCCAAAGAGTACACCAAAAATTCTGTACAAAATATATGTCTCTTTCTCTCCTGAATTATAATACATATCTATAACCTATGTGGCTTCAGTAGTATAACCATGCCCTTATCCTTTTTTCCCTTAGCCATTTTTCTTCCAACTGAAAAGACTTATTGGGCAGTCTTCTATCCATTTAGAAGTTTTACCAATAGATGTGATAATCATGTCTTTGATTTTATCCTTGTTTGTAGTTTGAGTTTTAATAAGTCTTTGTAGGTTAAAATATTTCTTAATTTTAGCTTTTACTGTTTGGGTTGAGAAAGAGTTACCACTTTCAATTTTTTGAATCAATATTCTTTCATTTCTGCTTGCAATCTGTTCAGTTATTTTCTGAGTTTGTCTCTTGCTTATACTACCTTGTCAAATGCTGCCAACATTAGTCAATATATTCTACTAACAGCCTAGTACCCAATTTCTTCTTTAAAGCAACAAATGCATTAGGTAGATTATCTTCCTTCATGACTATCCCAGACAATAGTCTGGGATATCTTTCATCACTGCATAACACTGATTGCCTTTCTTCTGGCCTCCGACATCTGCAAATCCTACCTGCCTCCCCAAGCTAATTATTTTATGTATATTTACATATATATGTATGTACATATATATACGTATATATATGTGTATGTATATATATATAGTCTCTGTAACACCCCACTCTTCATACAAATTTCTGTAGTTTTCAGAGCATGCTAGTTCAAACTGAGTAACACAGTACTCTAAAAATCTCAATAACTTATAACATTAAAGATTTTAATGTTCCCAATAGGAAGACAATCTAGAATTCCCTCTATGCTTTCTTCGCCACTGCCTTAGTTTAAAAGACTCATTATTTTTCTCTTAGATTATTTCAATTGCTTCCCTCTCTGGAGTCTTGAACTCAGACACCACAAACTGCTATGAAAGCGACCTACATATGATGCAAATTTGATCATTAATTTACATCTTTTAATTACTCCCAATTGTATGGAGGATAGAAGTCCACTTTTTAACATGGCACATAAGTTCTTTCATGATTTAATCACTGAGGGCATTTGCCATAGATTGAATTGTGTCCCGCAAAAATATCTGTCAACTTGGCTAGGTCATGATTCCCAGTATCGTATGATTGTCTATCACTTTGTCATCTGATGTGATTTCCCTACGTGTTCTATATTCTATCACTATGACGTAATGAGATGGATTAGTGGCAGTTATATTGATGAGATTGACAAGATCAGATAGTGTCTTAAGCCAATCTCTTTTGAGGTATAAAAGAGAGAAGTGAGCAGAGAGACATAGGGACCTCATACCACCAAGAAAGCAGTGCCAGGAGCAGAGCACATCCTTTGGACCTGAGGTTCCTGCACAGAGAATCTCCTAAACCAAGGGAATGATTGATGACAGGGACCTTCCTCCAGAGCCGACAGAGAAAGACTTCCACTGGAGCTGACACCCTGAATTTGGACTTGTAGCCTACTAGACTGTGAGAGAATAAATATCTCTTTATTAAAGCTGTTCACTTGTGGTATTCCTATTAGAGCAGTACTAGAAAACCAAGATAGCATTGGTGGTTCAGTGGTAGAATTTTTGTCTTCATGCAGGAGACCAGGGTTTGATTCCTGACCAATGTACCTCATGTGCAGCCACCACCCATCCGTCAGTGGTTTGTGTGTTGCTGTAATGCTGAATAGATATCAGCAGAGCTTCCAGACTAAGTTGGTCTAGGAAGAAAGGCCTGGAGACCTACTTCCAAAAATCACAATGATCTGATCCACAATCAATCATGGGCATGGCTCAGGACAGGGCAGTGTTTCATTTCATTGTGTGTGGGGTTGCCATGAGTTGGGAGCCAACTCAAAGGCAGCTAACAACAACATGCACCTATATTCCAATCATACAAAATACTCTGATTTCTCTTGCTTCCACTTGAAAGGCTTTTCACCTATTCCTTGCCTTTTGTTAACTCCTACATCCTTTAAATTTAAACACAAAAGAAGAATTCCGTGGCCACTGTTCCAAGTTGAGTTAATTGAACTTCCTTCTTCCATGATACTCTCTGCATAATTTTTATCAAATTCCTTAATATATATATGTAGTCTCTTAGATTGAACTATTAGTTCCTTGAAGTCAGTAATTGTCTTTCTCCTTTTTATTTTCAGTACCTAAAAGAGCTCAAGACACATATTACGTGTCCATTTTTTTTTAATTCAGTTTTGTACATATTTATGGAATACCTACTTTGTTGCTGGGGTCAGGACTACATTCTGATAAGGAAAGTGTCCCACAGTAGAAAAGTGGGCTTGAGATTCAGTGGACAAATTCAAAGAAAACTATTCCATACTGGTTGGGAAGGGGACAAATACAGAAATAACTCAAAGCTGTATATCTTCATGTTTGACAGAAGAAAAAGCTAAGGAGAAATCCTTTCTTTCTTTAATTTTTTAACTTTTTAACATAGATATTCTAAGGAATGAAGAATTTTCAGAATTGATAGTCTAAAATTGTTATTTTTTCTAGTGTAAATTATTAATGTGTCTTTTATTTAGTTTGGTCACTTTTTTTTTAGTCAAACAATTTTCTTAAAGTAGGCTAGAACTTATTTTCTTTTTCCACATTTTTTCTAAGGAATAAAAATATGGATATTGTCATCATTTTGCTGACTTTTTAGAATCCATTAATTCTCCATTAGCCACTGCTGTTGTTTGTTGGTTTTGAACAATTTTCTTCTTTAGCTCAAGAACTTTTGCCACTAAGTACACCTGATGTCATTCTCTGAGTGTCCCATGAAACTCTTCTGAAGATTCCTAAAGGAATGGATGGAGACTTCTGATTATGAAAAAAAAAAAAGAATCTGATTCTGGTAAGTGAGATTGTTGCCTCATAATTTTATGCTGTCAAAATCTTGACTCTGATCTCTGAACACGCCATAGGTGGCCCAGCTCCCTTATGCAGGGTTTTATAATATGTTTTACTAAATCCAATATGTCACAGCACAGTGTTTCAATTTTCCTCTAATTTTTTTCTTTCTGCTTTTTTATTAACAAAAAGTTATTTTAAAAATTTAGAGAGAATAATTTATTTAAAAGCTTACAGTACCTTAGATATAATGATTATAAGGATGTAGGTTTTGAACACCTGGAATCAAGGATTAGAGATGAAGTAGGTAACACACAATAGACACTTGCTAAGTGTCTTAGTCATCTAGTGCTGCTCTAACAGAAACACCACAAGTGGATGGTTTTAACAAAGAGAGGTTTATTCTCTCACAGTCAGTAGCCCACAAGTTCAAATTCAGGGTGTCAGCTCTAAGGGAATGTTTGCTCTGTCAGCTCCGGAGGAAGGTCCATGTCATCCATCTTCCCTTGGTCTGCGAGCTTTTCTGTGCAGCAACCTCAGGTCCAAAGGTCGCGCTCTGCTCCCGGCACTGCTTTCTTGGTGGTATGAGGTTCCCATATGTCTCTGCTCACTTCTGTCTCATATCTCAAAAAAGATTGGCTTAAGACACTATCTAATATTGTAGACCTCATCAGTATAACTTCCACTAATCCATCTTATTACACCATAGTGACAGAGTTTACAACACACAAAGAAATCACATCAGATTACAAAACGGTACAGAATCATACAATACTGGGAATCATGACCCAGCCAAGTTGACAGATATTCTGGGGGGACACAATTCAATGCATGACACCAAGTTACGATTATTTATCCTATTGTCTTTTAAGGAATAAATGCAACTATTCTCTTTAATCTTTTATAACTTCACTGTATCAGCTATTTGTAAGATTTTCACCATGTTTTCCTTTTTCAGAAGTTATTATTCCCTTAAGATACTGAAAGAAGGCTTCTCTTTCTTATCATTTTGTTATTTTGCATTCTGGCTACAGTTATGAATAATATTATTGTAAGAATAACTCTAACATAAGCAGTCAAGTTTGATTTGCAGATGAAAAATTTAAAAATATGTTATAATATGCCAAGCATTTAGGGAGCTTGAGTTGAGTAGTTAGATTTTATATGGTCTAGCAAACTGGAATGAGAAGAGTTGGACCCTCTTGCTGTCACTATACCTTAAACATAAGTCTTGAGTAATCAGAGCATTTAGGAGAATGTGAATCATCAAATAACAGGTGGTAATAACTCAGAAGTTTAGCCTAGTACAGAAGGTAAGTAGTAATGGCCGTTGATCAGTGCCCACATAGACTTGGGATACAAATAAGATACAAGTGAAACTGATGACTTTGCACATGCTACTCTTAATTTTTGCTCCAAAAGAAAAGTTTTTAATGCACAATCAAAACTCCAATAGAGTAAACTCTTGAAGTACTGCAAATGCACAACAGAAATTATATGGATTTTTTTTTGCTGTATGGATTGAAAAGCAGACACTCTAAGATAATGTGCCCAGCTTCAGTTTCTTACCTACTCAGCTCTCTGAATCAAAACCTGAAGCAGACGTATTATTAGTTTCCTAAGATTAGTTTCCTAATCTTAGGAAAATCCTAAGATTATCACTTATGAAATTTGGTTTTCATTTTCATCCTTTTTCAAATCCTTAGTTTTCAACCCCACCAATGAATTTTTAATTTATGTTTTCTCTGTGAAATGAATCACTGATTTCAAGGTTAATCACTATGAATTGCTAATGACTGGGGCCCTTAGGATTCCAAAAGCCTTAAAAACACTGGTCAGAAGACAAGGGCATGGTCCCCACTCTGACATTAAGTTGCTGTGTAGCCTTGAGAAAGTTGTTTAACTTCTTTGGATTCCATTTTATTTTGAGGGAGATGGTGATGATGGGGCTGGTGACCAGGACTTTCTGGACACCTCAGACTAACCCCAAACAGAGCCCTACCCTGTGTTCAATTAGCTCTGGTTCTCTGCAGAGATTAAAGAGCAGATGGCTGAGACTATTCTGACTCATTATAAAAGAAATAAAGGCTGGGGGTGGAGGGATGCAGTGAGGCAAGCTCCAGTGCAGGCAGCGGTGTGCACACTTGTACGTTTGTGCATGAGCCAGGCCTGTGTGCAGAGCACGTGTATCTGTACACATTACACATATATATGATTTTTATTTATTTATTTTGGTGAAAATATACAGAGAAAAAATACACCAATTCAACAATTTCTGCATATACTATATAGTTACATTGATTACATTTTTCAAGTTGTACTACCATCTTGCTATCCTTTTCCAAATTAATCCACCACCAGTAAGATAAACTCACTGCTCTCTAAGCTTCTCATCTAATCTTTTGAGTTTCTTTTGTCAGTTTGATGCCATATAGATAATTCTTTAAAAGAGCGCAATTCTCAAGGTAGGCATTCTTTATTTAATTAGCTAAAGTATTGTTTGGTTTAAATATGACTTTGGGGGGCAGTTTTGGTTTATGGTTTAAAGATTATCTCAGTACAATTGTTTTGGGGGTTTATCCAACCTCATAGACTCCAGAAAGTATGGATTCCATGGGAAATTTAAATTCCATTCTACATTTTCCCCCTTTTGATTAGTATTCTTCTATAGAATCTTTGATAAAAAATATTTTGTAATGATAGCAGGGTACCATCTGGTTCTTCTGGTCTCATGTCAAAGGAGACGGTTGTTTATGGAGGCTATTAGACTCTCATTCCAGTTCTTCCTCCAATTCCTGCCTCTCTTTACTCTGCTGTTCCAGACAAATAGAGACCAATTATTATATCTTGGATGGCTGTTCACAAGGTTTTAAGATCCCATGCACTATGCAACAAACTAGGAGGTAGAACAGAAACACTAAAAACAATATTAGGTAAATGGACTGCAATGTCCCGTGAAATCATTTACCAATTCAACCTTTCAACCTTTTGTAAGTGTACACCTTAGTGCTATCAATTATTTTTATTACATTAATCATGTTGTACAACTGTTACCCTTAATAACAAATTTCCTATCACCTTGAACAATCCTTCTGCTTCCCAAACAAAGTCTCCCCCTTCCTTCTCTCCTTCCTGCCCCTGATAACCACTAATAAACTTTGGTTTATATACATTTGCCTATTCTTGTCATTTCATATAAATGAGACCACACAATGTTTGTCTTTTTGTGATTGACTTATTTCACTCAGCATGTCTTTGAGGTTCATCCATGTTAAGCATGTATCAGGACTTTGTTTCTCTTTATGGCTGAGTAGTATTCCATTATATGTCTCTATCACGTTTTATTTATCCATTCATCCGTTGATGGACTCTTATGTTGTTTTTACCTTTTGGCTATTGTGAATAGTGCTGCAGTGAACATTGGTGTACATTTGGATTTCATTTTATCGTTAGTGAAATGAAGACCTCAAGGTCTTTTTTATAGTTCTGTAAAAAGTTCTAAGATTTTTGGTTCTATTAACTTTTTTTAAATGATTACAAATGAGGTACTAAGAGAAGATACTCATAATGATATATACCACTTAATCAGTGCTTACTACATACAAGGCTTTTTTCCAACACATTTCATATTATGTCGCAATTCACTATTATATGTACCAGTAGCCCCATTTTAAAGATGAGGAAACTGAGGCATTGAGAGTTGAGTAACTCATTCAAGTCATACCTCTAGTAAGAGGCAGATTTAGAATTTGAGTCCGTATATCTCACTATAGAGTTCATACTCTTAATATCTATACTGCTGGGTGCAGAGGAAGGAAGGCGGGGAGATAAGGATCTAAGACTATATTATAGATGATCTTGAATGCCTTGGAGAAGAATTTCTGGGGAAAAAGAGAGCTATTGAACACTTTTCAATAGCAGAATATATCCCAGTCTGCAGTTGAGGAAACAACCGGTAGAGTGTATCAAATGAAATAATGGAGAAAAGAAGAGGCAGATAAAACAGGAGAGTATCACAATGATCCAGAAGAGCAAAGTCTAAGTAGTTCAACCAAAACAGAGAAAATAGAAATGAAAATGAAGGCTGGACTTGCCAGACATAAAGATATAGAGTATGTGTATAGTCTGAGTCATGTTCCTTATTTTCTAGCCTAGATGGCAGGGAAAATAGTGGTATTATTAAGAGATATAGGAAAATTATATTGAGGAGCAAGATTTGGGGGAAAGGATGATGAGGTTCATTTGGTGAAAAGTAAGGAGCTGGTTTGAAGAGACATATTAGCAAAGAGGGTAGAAGAAATTGAGTGATCAGTATTTAGCTAATGCAGGAGTAAATAGCTTTAAAGGGACTCCAAAAAAGGAGACTATGTATAAAATCACAAGACATATTAGAGGAATGAAAAAAAAATAGATTTACTAAAATGGAAAAGGTGGTGATGTGACACTGCTTTACTAAAATGGAAAGGGTGGTGATGTGACACTGCTCTATTTCTAGAAGGCTGTGACCTCATGCAATTGGCTTGGATTGATAATAAATTCACAGCTTCGATGGTGTGGTGGTAGGGAAGGGTTGGTGGTGAATTGAGGAAAACGTGAACACAATAAAATACATTTTTTTGTTCTGCTTTCACCATATTTTATTCTTCTGGTCTGAAGAGAAAATGTCAAACACCTAACAAAACAATATATCAGGAGGATCTCAGTTCGCTTTCATAACACGTACATAAAAACAAACTCTGTAGGTATTGACTTCTCCAAAGGTGGGTGCTAAGTAATCCAAACAGTGGCCAAAGGGGCAGAGTTAAGGTGCATCGTTAGCCTTCTCTATGAATTTCCTAACACTTAGGACTTGAGAATTTTAAAATTACAGCCTTTCAATCAATGATAGAGATTTTATTATAACATTCCCACATTTAAGTGAATACTGTTGTGTAAGTAAAACACCCACCAAAACCCTCCACCTTTCTTTCTATGAAGTTGGCTTGTAGTTTTACACTTTTATTTGAGTGACACATTTGCCTTGGAAAGGTCAGTTTTTTTTCTTAAATTTTATTTTCCACAGTGTAGGAAACTAATGGGGAAAACAAACCTCTGAACGAGAACTAACATACTCAGTCTATGCTACCTTTTATTCATCCAACAAATATTTATTGAATATTGAACATCTACTAAGTGCACACCACTATGCTGGGAAGAGAAACATGCATAAAGGTGTATGACATAAACCTTGTCTTTCATGAGAATTACAGAGAAACGGACAAAATTGAAATGCAAGAAGCACATTAAAAATTTCTTAAGTATGGTATGAATAATACTTTGGAGAGGGAAAAGGTCATTTCTATTGAGAATAAACTGTTTAATATACCCTTATAATTCTGTGCTCTTTTATATAACATGTTTTTTGAATAGACTTGCTGTTCTCTTTGCATGAAAAAATCACCAATCCCTGATTGGTTTTCTTTACCTGGTAAATTTCTACTTCTTCTTCAGTACTGTGTTTAAGATCAACCACTTCCAGATGACATACCCCAGGCTGGATTAAGTTGTGTGCTACCATAGGTTCTTATTATAATATATTATATATTATAGTATATAATCACATGCATTTTATAATATAGGATACTTCTATTTTCCACCACCTGTCTTTCAGTTTGTCTACTGTGGTGGCTTGTGTGTTGCTATAATACTGGAAGCCATTTCACTGGTATTACAAATACCAGCAAGGTCACCCATGGAGGACAGGTTTCAGTGGAGCTTCCAGACTGAGATAGACTAGGAAGAAAAGTCTGGTGATCTACTTCTGAAAATTACCCAATGAAAGGATTACGGATCACAAAAAAACATTTTCCAACTCTTTTACTTTGAACACATTATTGGGAGGGATCAATGACTAGAGGAGGACATCATGTACTTTCTTTTGGTTTTTTGTGACACAGAATTTTGCCTTGGCTTTTGATTCCAAGCTTTATCTTTACTTCTTTATTTCTGGATACTCATCACCAGTTTTACTCCTGTTTCCACTGTATTCCATTTTTATATTGTACATCACTGGCTTTCTAATGTCTACGTCTAGATTTTCTTCTTTGAAGAAACCATTTAACCTAAATATGACAGGGGTCAACATTCACCTACTGTTGTTCTTGAACTATCTCAGCTCTGTACACAACTTCACTCTTGGTCTTTGGATCTTCACAAAATGACTGGGAAATAGATGAAACTATTAAGAGAAATTTATAACATTGGAGGAGAAACATTTGTGAGGTAGAGAGAGGATGAGGAGTTTTGGTTTATACCTGAAACTCAGATGTCAGTTGTGATTCCATGGCCATTTACATCTGAGCAGATTTGCCCCAAACAAACCTATAGCTTTTTACTTCCAAAAGATGTCTGAAAATCTTCCTAGACTTAACATATTAATATCCGCCCTCACTCCTATCTATAGTTTCCTCATGTGTTATCAGAACTACACCGCATTTACTCAGATGTTGAAACTTAAAACTTCTTCAAATTCTAAACACACACAATTCACATAAAATAGACTGATGAAAAATCTATATTGTAGGAAATATTAAAATTGGATTTACATCAATTATCCCATATCAAACAACTTGAAAACAGGTTAAATAGTCTTCCTTCAAAATCTCTTTTCACTACTCCTTTTCTCGTGTAGCCCAACTCTCCTTCCCACTTCAGTGAATGAGAGTTCAAGATCAGTCTCAGAACTTGACGAAACACTCAACAAGTGTAATAAGAGGGAAAAGGGGCTGGGGAGAACTTTTAGGAATGGCCATATTTAGGAGGTGAGAAGAGTAAGAAGATTCAATTAAGATAGAAGGCTCAGCAGAATTAACTAATCACAAAATTACAGAAAAGTACAAACTAAGGTAAAAGAATTAAAAGTGGCAATGGTATCAAAACGCAGCAAAGGTGGTGGGAGAATGAATTCTGAGGAAAGGTTACTGAATTTGGTGATTCAGAGCTTTATTACTGACTGACAAAAGAGACAATTCAGAATAATAATACAAGTATGAGACAGATGAGAAGGGCCTCAGGAAAGGGCAGGGAAAAGAAATAAGACAGGGAAGTAGTCCACTGGGAAATTGTCTCTATATGCAGCAGAGGGAATTGATGTTATATCGTGTATACTATGGACAAAATTTTATGTTGTTCAAAGTCCAATGTATATGCTGATGAGAACATATTTTATGTGACATCAGGAGCTTAAAGCTTTGGAGATGGAAACTTCTCGCCCCACTGACTATGTCTTTGACTATCTCATATCCTTTATGACTAAAAATGACAAAACTCTCATATTCACATTCACTCATTCTACAAACAATATCATTAACTAGGGGGAAAAAGCCAGAAACGAAGGAAGAAAGAGAGAGAGAGGGATACATAGAGCTCCTGGTTTGTTTCTGTTCTTTCTATTTCTTCAAGTTGCCAAAGACTAAACCAGTTTACTCTTAACCAGTCAATTCTCCTACTAGCTGGAAGAAAGAATGTTGTTGTGGCTTGCATGTAATTCTGGATACTTTCCAGTTAGATTCCAATACAAACCCACTGTCAGCACATATAATCAGTTTGCTACGTGATTTGATATGAAAATCCTACAAAGTAAACCTACCATGGGGACCTCCTGACTGACTTCAGTAGGAAGCTTTAATCTGTAAAATAGTGCTTCTATTTAACACTTAGACACTAACCCTGAGTGAACTGGTTTATTTCCTCCCTGTCTTAGTCATCTAGTTCTGCTATAACAGAAATACCACAAGTGGATGGTTTTAACAAAGAGAAATTTATTCTCTCACAGGCCAGTAGGCTACCAGTCCAAAGTCAGGACATCAGCTCCAGGAGAAAGCTTTCTCTCTCTGTCGGCTCTGGAGGAAGGTCCTTGTGATGCATCAGTCTTCCTTTGTTCTGGGAGTATCTCAGCACAGGAACCTCAGGTCCAAAGGATGCACTCTGCTCCTGGTACTGCTTTCTTGGTGGTATGAGGTTCCCATGTGTCTCTGCTTGCTTCTCTCTTTTATATCTCATAAGATTGGCTTAAGACACTATCCAATCTTGTATACCTCATCAGTATAACCTCATCATAGTGATAGAATTTACAACATATAAGGAGATCACATATAACCTCATCATAGTGATAGAGTTTACAACACATAAGGAAATCACAACAGATTACAAAATGGTACATAATCATACAATACTGGGAATCATGACCCAGCCAAGTTGACAGATATTTTTTGGGAGCACAGTTCAATCCATGACACTCCCCAAGCGATAATATCCATATTCACATTTTCCAGATAATTACTTTTGATACTCAATTCACTTTGTGTTTGAAGATGTTGTTGGGTGCCGTCTAGTCAGTTCCGACTCAAAGCCACCCTACGTACGACAGAATGAAACACTGCCTGGTCCTGAGCCATACTCACAATCGTTATTATGCCTGAGCCCATGGTTGCAGCCACTGTGTCAACCCATCTTGTTGAGGGTCTTCCTTTTTTTCACTGACCCTCTAATTTACCAAGTATGATGTCCTTCTCCAAGGACTGATCCCTCCTAATAACATGTCCAAAGTATGTAAGACATAGTCTCCCCATCCTTGCTTCTAAGGAGCATTCTGGTTGTATTTCTTCCAAGACAGACCTGTCCCTTCTTTTGGCAGTCCATGGTATATTCAATATTCTTCACAAATACCACAATTCAGAGGCGTCAATTCTTCTTCGGTCTTCCTTATTCATTGTCCAGCTCGCATGCACTGAAAATACCATGGCTTGGGTCAGCACACTTTAGTCCTCAAGGTGACATCTCTGCTTTTCAAATCTTTAAAGAGGTCTCTTGCAGCAGACTTGCCCAATGCAATGTGTCTTTTGATTTCCTGACTGCTGCTTCCATGGGTGTTGATTGTAGATCCAAGTAAAATGAAATCCTTGACAACTTCAATCTTTTCTCCTTTTATCATGATGTTGCTTATTGGTCCAGTTGTGAGGATTTTTGTTTAATTTATGTTGAGGTGTAATCCATACTGAAGGCTGTGGTCTTTGATCTTTATCAGTAAGTGCTTCAAGTCTTCTTCACATTCAACAAGCAAGTTGTGTTATCTGCATAATGCAGATTGTTAATTTGTCCTCCTCTGATCCTGATGCCGAATTCTTCTTCACAGAGTCCACCTTCTCAGATTATTTGCTCAGCATACAGATTGAATAAATATGATGAAAGGATATAACCCTGACGCACACCTTTCCTGACTTTAAACCACAAAGCATCCCCTTGTTCTGTCTGAAGAACTGTCTCTTGATCTATGTCCAGGTTCCTCATGAGCACAATTAAGTGTTCTGGAACTCACATTCCTCCCAATGTTATTCATAATTTGTTATGATCCACACAGTCAAATGCCTTTGCATAGTCAATAAAGCACAGGTCTGTATCTTTCTGGTATTCTCTGTTTTCAGCCAGGATTCATATGATATCAGCAGTGATATCCCTGATTCCACGGCCTCTTCTGAATCCGGCTTGAATTTCTGGCAGTTCCCTGTCAATACACTGCTGCAGCCACTTTTGAACGATCTTTAGCAAAATTTTACTTGCGTATGATATTGTTCGATATTTCCCTTTCTTGGGAATAGTTGTAAATATGGATCTCTTCCAGTCGGTTGGCCAGGTAGCTGTCTTCCAAATTTCTTGGCATAGACGAGTGAGTAATTCCAGCACTGCCTCCGTTTGTTGAAACATTTCAATTGATATTCCGTCAATTCCTGGAGCCTTGTTTTTCCCCAATGCCTTCAGTGCAGCTTGGACTTCTTCTTTCAGTACCATCGGTTCCTGATCATATGCTACCTCTTGAAATGGCTGAACGTCGACCAATTCTTTTTGGTATAATGACTCTGTGCACTCCTTCCATCTTCTTTTGATGCTTCCTGTGTCATTTAATATTTTCCCCATAGAATTCTTCAGTATTGCAACTAGAAGCTTGAATTTTTTCTTCAGCTCTTTCAGCTTAAGAAATGCTGAGCATGGTCTTCCCTTTTGGTTTTCTATCTCAAGCTCTTTGCACATGTCATTATAATATTCTGTCTTCTCGAGTTGCCCTTAGAAATCTTCTGTTCAGTTCTTTTACTTCATCATTTTTTCCTTTTGCTTTAGCTACTCAACTTTCAAGAGCAAGTTTCAGAGTCTCTGCTGACATCCATTTTCGTCTTTGCTTTCTTTCTTATCTTTTTAACGACTTCTTGCTTCTTCATGTATGATGTCCTTGATATCATTCCACAACTTGTCTGGTCTTTGGTCATTAGTGTTCAACACGTCAAATCTATGCTTGAGATGGTCTCTAAATTCAGGTGGGATATACACAAGGTCATACTTAGGCTCTCGTAGACTTGTTCTAATTTTCTTCAGCTTCAACATGAACTTGCATATGAGCAATTGATGGTCTGTCCCACAGTCAGCCCCTGGCCTTGTTCTGACTGATGATATCGAGCTTTTCCATCATCCCTTTCCACAGATGTATTCGATTTAATTCCTGTGTATTCCATCTGGTGAGGTCCATGTGTATAGTTACTGTTTATGTTGGTGGAAAAAAGTATTTGCAATGAAGAAGTTATTGGTCTTGCAAAATTCTATCATGTGATCTCCGGCATCATTTCATCATCATGGCCATATTTTCCAACTACCAATCCCTCTTCTTTGTTTCCAACTTTTGCATTCCAATCACCAGTAATTATCAATGCATCCTGATTGCATGTTTGATGAATGTCAGACTGCAGAAGCTGATAGAAATCCTCAATTTCTTCATCTTTGGCCTTAGTGGTTGGTGTGTAAATTTGAATAATAGTCAGTCATATTATCTGGCCTTCCTTGTAGGCGTATGGATATTATCCTATCACTGACAGCATTGTACTTCAGGATAGATGTTGAAATGTTCTTTTTGATGATGAATTCGACGTTGTTCCTCTTCAGGTTGTCGTTCCAGCATAGTAGATCATATGATTGTCCAATTCAAAATGCCTAAGATATCGATGTTTATGCATTTTACTTCATTTTTGACGATTTCCAATTTTCCCAGATTCATACTTAATGTATTCCACTTTCCAATTATTAATGGATGTTTGCAGCTGTACCTTCTCATTTTGAGTTGTGCCACATCAGCAAATGAAGGTCCCAAAAGCTTGACTCCATCCACGTCATTAAGGTAGACCTACTTTGAGGAAGCAGCCCTTCCCCAGTCTTCTTTGGAGTGCCTTCCAACCTGGGGGGTCTCATCTTCCATCACTACCTCAGACAATATTCCACTGCTATTCATAAGGTTTTCACTGGCTAATTCTTTTTAGAGGTGGACTTCCAGGTCTTTCTTCCTAGTCTGTCTTAGTCTGGAAGCTCAGCTGAAACCCACACCTGTCTGTCAGTTTGTTGTACTGTGGGGGCTGCATGTTGTAGTGACGCTGGAAGCTATGCCACCGGTATTCAGATATCAGCAAGGTCACCCATGGTGGACAGGAGTTTGGAGATACTACTTAGAGTTACATGATTTTAGAGTTAGAAAGGACCAAAGAGAACATATATCCCAATCCTCTCATTAACTGATAAAAACTAGAGGTCTCAGAAACATACTAAGTTTACACTAAGTGAGTCTCTAAGAAAGGACTAGCATTTACTTCTTCTGATGCCAATTTCAGGACTCTGTCCCTCGACATGCTTTTCAGTTTGTGTTGGAGATTGTCAGGCATTCCTATTGCTCACTTGCATTTTAGCCTTGGTTTTGCCATTAATTATCTTCAACCATGTGCATGTTACTCTACTGATAAGCTTCAGATTTCTCATCTGTAAAGTGAGTGAGCTGAATTGGATACTTATGGTCCAGTCTAGCTACAAAGGAGTCCCTCAGTGGTGCAAATGGTTAATGCACTTGGTTGCTAACCGAAAGATCGGAGGTTTGAGTCCACCCAGAGGTACCTTGGAAGAAAGGCCTGGCAATCTACTTCTGAAAAATTAGCCACTGAAAACCCTACGTGGCACACTTCTACTCTAACACACATGGGTTTGCCATGCATCAGAATTGACTTGATGGCTACTGGTTTTCTAGCTAGAACATATAATGACTCCATGACCATAGTGAAATCAATCATCTCATTCACAGTTCTTTCTGTTTCAAGGAATACAAACTCAATCTACAAGTATAATTAAAAAGACAGATTTATTATCAAGACATAGGGCAATCTCACAGATCTCAAGGTTAAGAAATACAGGAGGGTCTTACAGGGAATTAGGACTAAACCGCAACTATAACAATGTTATAATTTATTCCTTCTGTGTCTCTTAGGGGGTTCCCTGGACTTTCATGCCTACTAGTCTCCAAACATTAGCCTTATTTTTCCTTCCCTCCAGATCAGCTCTCTCTGCTTCACCAGTTGTAGAACATGGCTGGCCATAGGGGCAGCCTAGGCATTCACTTCAAGTACTACAAGAGCCTAACTAGGGGCTCAGAATCCCAAATCCAAATGTCTTCTCCATCAAATCAGACTGGTCCAGCCTGGGTCAGATGTCTATCCAGCTCAATAATCTAGGGCCAGTAGGGCCAGGCTAGAACCCAGTCCATGTAAGAGAAGACCATCTGGTTTAGGTAGAGTCCCCTCAAGAATGCTGTCTATTTGGAGTTTCTAGAATCAGTTGCTATTTGATTGACATCAGGATGACAATAGCTAATATTCTGTGGCTAAATCAAGGGTACATGCTGTAAATAGAAAGCCCAGTGTGAATGTTCTCATCTCTCTGGATTTGACTACAACCTACATCAATATCTAATTGGCATAGATATATGTCCCACTTTCCTATTTCAGACTGCCTGTATCTGAAGGATTCTACATTCAGGTCTTAAAAAAGACCTGCATGAAAAAGAAAAGTAAATTCAAGTTAAAATTTAGAACGGAAATAAAATGTAGAGCCAGGAAAAGAAGCAGCAACAAAAACCTCTCTAGAGAGGAGAGTAAATCCATAGTAACAACTAAAGGAATCCCACAAAAGAGAGTACTCTCCAGATACAGGAAGAAGTGCAGCTATTCCTTTGGGAGGGCCTTGGTTTAAAGTGATTAAGGTAAATATTTAAGATAAAAAAAGAATCAACTAGGACAAGACAGCAAGGAATTCAGTGTGATTTCTCTTTGAACAGGAGCTGGTTTGTTATTATAATGAAACAAGCCCCCCGCTGGCACCTTTTCCATGACTTGTTTCCAATCCTATTGAGATTTCTGCTCTTCAAAAGAAAGGATGTGGCTATTAGAGTCTTGGCAGGGGGTACAGGAAAATCTATGTTGCTCTAGGTCCAACACAGCAGTGGCAGATTAAGGTGTGATTGAATGGATTGGCAATCGTCAACCCCACATTCTGAGAAGAACCTCCAGATTCTGCCAGGATCCCCAACAGGGCAGTTTTCCCAATAGAATTCCTCTTTGTTATTCCCGTTTCTTCTTTTATTATTTTCTTTTATTCCCCTCCTTGAATTCCACTAGTGAGTTTCACTAACCTACAACCCTGCTATGTTTCTTCAAGTAATCATGTTTTTAAAAATTATTGAGGTGAGGAGGAGGGTATCCTTTAAGGGAAAAAAAATGTTGGGGTTTCTTTCTTTTCATCATTGTAGGTCTTAAACTGGTTCAATCAATATACGTAAATTAGCCTGTGCAAGAGAGTTCTTCTGATGGCAACTTAATTTGCTAGCCCTTAAAATAGGTGGATAGCATGTTTTCATCTTTTTTTCCCTTTACCCTAGGAACTTGGCAAATCTTACTTTCTGAGTAAAGAAACATCAAAATCCTTTTTATATCTTTAATTGGGAAAGATTTAGAAATATATCTGCAGTATGATCTATATTCATGCATATATAAATCATATATAGCATATACTCTCTATTACTATATCTATGCTATGTCTATGCTGTATCGAAAACAAAGGCAAACAACTGAAATTCATGGCCCACATTTAATGGAACTTGCATATGCATGGTTATTGGGCATAATCGAGACAAAACCTCTCAGGTAAGCTTTTAGAACCTATCTTTACCTTAGGAGGGCTCTATCTGACTTTTTCTATCACTACTAACCATTTATAAATAAAAACGGGCTTGCATTTCGAGAGTATTTTTGAATGGTCACTTTCAGTTGTAAGTGTGACTAATATAGGCAAGAGACCCTTCTTTAACATATTATCCTTAGGAATACAAGTAGAAATAGAATTCTGGTTTGTCGCTTTAATAATCATAGTTCCTTTCCATGGATTGACAATAACCATTTTCTGCGCTTGTGTGTGCTGGCTATTATGTAGACATGGACCCAGTTGCTTATTAGCATATTTTATATACACAAGAACTTAGGAGCTCTTTACAAAAGGTAGACACTTCCAAAACTTATAGGATTCAAAGACTTTAGACAACTAACATGGTACCTTTAAATAATCAGGGCAAAGGATCAGTGCTCTAATGTGAACTAGTTTGTGTTCTTCACTTTTCTGAATTATCAAGATGGTGTTTTTCAAAGAGGCTACCAGCTCCTTCTCCTTAGGGTTTGGTTTATACCAGCCTGCATTGGGGAACTTCATTCCATCTAATGGTACAAAGAGGGGTAAGAAATTCTAGACCAGTGATTTTCAAACCATTCCTTGCATTCTCACATTTCAGTTTTGGAAGTTGAGGAATGTAAAGGATTCTCCATCTTAAGAAAGAATTGCAGAGAAACAAAATGAAAATCAAATTGAATACAAAACAGTAGAATGAATAAAAGGTTCAGAAGTCACTCAACGCCCCACCCCCCCCACCCCCCGCCCCGGCAAAACAACCCAAACCGACTGCCGTCTCGTTGATTCCGACTCATAGCGACTCGATAGTCCAGAGTAGAACCGCCCCATAGGGTTTCCAAGGCTGTAAAATCTTTACAGAAGCAAACTGCCACATCCTTCTCCCACGGAGAGGCTGGTGGGTTCCGGCTGCTGAACTTTTGATTAGCAGCTGAGCGCTTAACCACTGCACCACTAGGGCTCCTTTCAGAAGTCATACCTAATAGCAATTCAACTAATATACAACTAGTGAAAAAAAAAAATACCAATTGATAAACATTACCAAAATCAAGATGCTCTGAAAATGGAGTTTCATGTGTACTATGTACAGAATAGGAGCTTTACAAAGTTATCCAGGATCACATGGCAGCCATGCCTCCTCTGAGGACACTGAAATAGGATATTCCATATTCTAGTAACATGCTGCCTTTGCTTAAAGATACCAAAATTAAAAATAAACTTACTACTTTAATATTAAATAGCCCTAATTTCCTTTGAAATGAAAGTGTATAGAATTGCAAGTCATTTGACACAAGAACTAAATAAATAACTTGCTGCTTTTATTTCTCCATGAAGTTGGGAAGATCCTGTTGCCTACCAGGAACACTAGGACCATCTTGTGGAACACATTGCTCCAGAGATGCACTGCTATAATTAACTTAACATTTAACAAATGAGAACTAAGTGAGATCTTGGCTGGATTCCCTGAGTGATAGTTCTTTTGGAGCCTCCCCCACCCGCCCACCCCCCACCAAGTGATGAGAATAAAGGGAAGCAAGAAAATGTAATTATAAACTTTTGCCATCTCTCTTTTGATGTCTCTGCGTCTGTCTTCTTCATATTTCTTCCTTCTCCATAGCCAAGCATGATGAATGTAGAGGGAAAAACAAGGAGTGACTTTTATTAATTGAATGTCTGTGTATGTCTACTTATCACATCATACAAAAATTCTTAGAATGCAAGAATGGCTTTTATTTTATGTGGAGCATGGTACTCAAATTTTTTTTTCACTTTAAGATGCTAAATGTCGCATATGTCAGTAAGTGCTTTTACACTGACCAGCAGAGTTAGTCTACTTGCTGAGCAGAGATGAAATTTACACTCCTTATACAGCTATGATATTAATCCTTAGTAAAGACTTCTAAACTTTGATCAATTATCGAAAACGATAGTACTCACAAGAATTAAGACAGTCAGTAAAGGCTTCTGAAATACTACTAATAACTAATACGATAGGGATGTTCCAATCAGGGTTGTTTTCTTTAATTAGTTTAATTTTGGCCCCAGTCTTAGGCCAAGAATGGAGAAAGACACAAATACATAAATATATTGAGGGAAAAAGATAATTCCTTGGAATTTGAAAAGAAAAATGTTAACAAATGATTAAAACAAAAATGTTGCGATCAAGTCGATTCTGACTCATAGCGACCCTATAGGACAAAGTAGAACAGCGAAATAAAGTTTCCAAGGAGCTTCTGGTGGATTGGAACTGCCAACCTTTTGGTTAGCAACCAAGCTTCTTAACCACTACGCCACCAGGGCTCCAACCAATGATTAACTGCACTTATAGAAATGATTATACATTGTATTAAATAATTTAAATAGTTATTTTACACGTTGTTCCACCCAATGGATTTAACTGTTCATTTTTATATGAGTTACCATGAGAGTTAGAAAATGTTCTTAGGAATCTTATCAATTAACAATTGCTAACAAAAATATCAGTTATCACTTATGGACTTGTTAAATTAAAACTATGCAATTAAATTGGTAGTGAATCAGAATTCTATGTAGGAAAAAAAATTTACGTATGATTTTCAGAGTAATGTATTACTTGTGCTTTACATAGATCAGCTCTTTTGGATGAGCTTGGACCATATTTGACAAGTTGCTGTAGAACAAAGAATTAAATTATCTCAGTTTTTCAAAGCTACCTGGTATTGAGTGTTTAGTATTTGCAAGACATTGTATTTTACAGTTAATATAATATCTTGCTTAATTCTCACACTACCTCCTGGATAACTATTGTCATTCTCATGCTAAAAACGAGGAAACTGATGTTTAGACAGATATGATTACATTCTTTTAGCATATGGAAAAGCTGGAATCAAAACCTAGGTCTGTCTAGCTCTAAAATTGTGCTCTTCACTACAAAGCAGCTTTTCTCAAAAGTGACAAAAGCGAATTCCTTGCCTTTCCCCATAGAAAAACAAAAACTCCTAGAGGTTAGAGACTTATCCTTTCAATTTATGTGGGGAGGAGAACCAACATTTCTTTCCTTTCCCTTGAAGGAGGTTTGGGGGCATGACATGAAACCGACAACCAAAGAAGGAGTAAATATTGATAATATCCTGGGTGGTTGAATGGGCTTCTAATTTTTTATTACTATTCAGGAAGTGTCACTCAAACTAGATTTCTTTATTGCAGCGGTGCTGTGGATCACTGTCATAAATTTTCTGTTTGTACAATTTTCTCTCTCATATTGTCAAGTATCTCATGGTTTTATTAGTGGCTTGCCTGTAATTAGATTCCAGGTACGGACTCACACTCATCTTTCCAGTCAGGAAATCAGAGAGACTATCACTTGTCTTCTGCTATTTCAGTGAATTCAGTTTGGGATATAAGATACACCTGTGGTAATTTTCTTTGTGGTTTGCACAATACCCAGTGACAATGGACTCTGCTCTCCTGATGTTTCCATAACCTCCCCTCATTTTGAATTTTCCTCAGTCTAAACACTTATGTTTTTAAATGGTAATCTCTCACTCACTTTTTGGGAACTATACAAACTAAAAGAAGAAAGAAGAAAACATATGGTGTGGTGGTTTGATTCGTTTGTGTCTTCAATATTCTCAAGTATCTCAAATTGTTCCTTATATCTTTATGTAATTCCTGGCATCAGGAGAAGGATTTTTCATGGATTGAATCGTGTCTCCCAAAAATGTGAGTTAACTGGGCTAGGCCATGACTCCCAGCATTGTGTGATTGTCCATCATTTTGTCATCTGATGTGATATCCCATGTGTTGTAAATCCTACCTCTATGATGTTAATGAAGCAGGAGTAGAGGTAGTTACGTTAATGAGGCAGGACTCAATGTACAAGATTAGGTTGTATCTTGAGTCAATCTCTTTTGAGATATAAAAGAGAGAAGTGGCAGAGAGACGTAGGGACCTCATACCACCAAAACAGAACCTGGAGCAGAGCTCATCCTTTGGACCCAGGGTCCCTGTTCTGAGAAGCACCTAGACCAGGGGACGATTGATGACAAGGACCTTTCCCCAGAGCTGACAGAGAGAAAGCCTTCCCCTGGAGCTGATGCCCTGAATTTGGACTTATAGCCTCTTACACTGTGAGAAAATAAGCTTCTCTTTGTTAAAGCCATCCACTTGTGGTATTTCTGTTACAGCAGCACTAGATAACTAAGACAGATTTTAATTTAAATAGTCTTCCCATGAGCAAAATCACCAGAGATCACTTGTTTTCCTTCTTCTGAAATCTACAGGTTATAATATATATACAATATATATATATTTATTTATTTTTATTTGTGGTTCTGCTGTCTGAGTATACATACACTGTGAAGTGCCGTACCTCATGAAACGTGCGTACTCCCTTGCACTCAAATGACACTTTCAAATGATATGATTTTTGTTTAGATGCTTTTAAAAAGTGTGTCAGTGAATCTGACATTTTTACATTTTAAGAACTCTGTTCCCAGGGACTGTCAAACACAAAGGGAAAGATCTTTGGATATTTCTATCCAAAGAAGCCTGAATAAACATATTTGCAGGAAAATAAGTACCATATTATGTACCACAAATAAGTACAAATAAAACCACTATAATCTGTCCAATCATGAAGTGGCCATGTTTTACCTATGTAAGAAAACATGCAGATTACTATTACTTTTTTTCTGTATCTCCAGGGACTCAGAATTCATGACACATATACACTTCAGAACAAACTAAGGTGAAATAGATGCTCAGATGTTAATGGAAATCTTCCCTTTTCTTCTGATTAATTGAAAGGGTTTTAGGAGAAAACTAATAATGGTCCACGGGGAAGAGGAGGCTGTTAAAGGCATGGAAAATATATTAGCAATTATCCTATGTTATCTACAACCCATTTTTCTTGCTGAAAACTGGAATGCTATAAAATATGTAAATTGTCATAAAATTATAAATATACATAAAATTCATAAAAACATGAAAAACTGATGATGAACATAATGACAGTATTAAGAATTAAAACAATCCAGCATTTTTCAGTGACCAAAATATATGAAATGAGCTTTCAAATAATATTAAATAAGTAAAGGAGGATTGTAATTGAATGTAGCTCTAATTAGACTCTCCTCATATTGATCTTCATTTGAAAATCTTCTAATTCTCTTTTTACAGAAAAAGATTGGAAATTAGGGTAAGACTATAATCAACCAGACAAATTCTGGGTGTTTATTACTTCATAGAAAATGGAATAACAAGATGGATTCCTACAGATGACCATATGAGCTCTGACCTTCAATGAATGTTAACAATGTTAACCCCAAGAAATCTGGATTGTTCAGTGTCTGATCTGGAACTTGGGATACAACTCAGGGGAATTCCTGGTTGCATCCCAGGGTTTCAGGCTAAAAAATTAGTGTTGTACATCTGAATGTGGATGTTGACTTTAGGTAAACCCGGAAGTCAAGTACAGCATTAAAAATCTAAATATATTTTCCTGAAATCCAGACCTACTCTGAAATGAACCCAAATGTAGATACTGATTATCAAACATTTATTGAGCAGCTTTAGTGTGAGGCCACAATTTCTGACTACAGAGCACGAAGATGTAGTTCAAGTTTAGTTAAAGAAAAGAAACTATTTATGAGAGACAAGTAGCATGTAGTATAATGGAGAAAGTGCGATCTTTAACTTCTTATTGGGTTGCAAATTTCTTTGCCTCTTTAATTCCTCAGTTTTGCTCTCTGTAAATAGGGTATAAAAAAAGCTACTTCATAATGTTATTCTGGTGATTAAATGAGAGTTTGTTTATGAGGCATCTAACCCATGGTGAGCATTCAATTTACATAGCTTTTAAATACATTTAAAATACTCAGTAGTAATAAGGAGTACCAGATTTAAAAAAAAAAAAAAAAAACTAGATTCCTTTCTTCTAGTAGCATTAATAACTGGTAAGTGCCAAAATAATGATACAGGAAATAAGTATTCTAAGAATTCTTTGTTTCACAGATAATGGAGAGCTTAAATGAGCATACGGGAAAAGACATACCAGGAAAGGGACACAGTCGGAGCACATGTATAAAGGGAGCAATTATTTAAATGTTTAAGGAATAATAAGTAGAAAACTAGTTCAAACTAGATGCAAACAAGCATGAAATGAAGTACAGAAAGTTAAGACTGGAAAAGTAAGAGGCGGTTGGAGAAACCTCTAGTTGTTCGTGAACATCATGTAGAATACGAATGGCATTTTAATCACAGAAAAATTTAAAGAGTTCTAAAGTGTTTCATACTTTATAATAAGATAACAAAAAGGAAGCTTTTTTTCGCAATGAATGCTACATGATAGCTAATCGAGCTGTACTTTGACCACCTGTGCCTATTAAATAAAAGTTTGCTGCTATGACAAACAAGCCCCAAATCTCAGTGGCTTAGTACACTAAAAGTTTACTTTTTACTCACATAAACATAAATTATTGTTCCTGATGAGTGAACAGCCTTTTGAACTGCCGTTCAGTGAGCTGAACTCTTCCCATATCATAGCTTTGCTTCCCTCTGGATCCACAGTGCACTCGCCATTCATCAAAAGAAGAAGGAAAAAAAGAGATGAGGAGAATTGGAAGGTTTTAATTGATCAGTAGTGTCCATCACTTCTACCTACACTCCCTTGGCCAGAACTCAATTACATGGGCCACATACAATTAAAAGAGGTATGGGAAGAATAGAAAAAAATAATTTTTAACCTATAGTAGTCTGCCAGATCATCTTAGATATTTCCCTGTTTAGGCTAAAATTTACAGCACTGAATTTTTTTTTTTTTTTTTAATGATACTTTAGATGAAGGTTTATGGAACAAATAGTTTCTCATTAAACAAGAACACGTATTGCCCTATGACAATGGTTAACAACCCCACGACTTGTCAACACTGTCCCTTCTCAACCTTGCGTTCCCTATTATCAGCTTTCCTGTCCCCTTCTGCCTTCTAGTCCTTGTCCCTGGACTGTTGTGCCCCATTCGTATCATTTTGTTCTCGTTTTCTTTTGTCTAATCTTTGGCTGAACGGTGAACCTCAGGAATGACTTCATTACTGAGCTAAAATGGTGTCCGGGGGCCATACTCTCAGGGTTTCTCCAGTCTCTGTGAGGCCAATTAGTCTGGCCTTTTTTTGCGAATTACAATTTTGTTCTACATTTTTCTCCAGCTCTGTCTGGGACCCTCTGTTGTGTTCCCTGTCAGAACAGTCAGTGGTGGTAGCTGGGCACCATCTAGTTGTACTGGACTCTGTCTGGTGGAGGCTGTAGTAGATGTGGTCCATTAGTCCTTTGGACTAATCTTTCCCTTGTATCTTGTTTTCTTCATTCTCCCTTGCTCCTGAAGCGGTGAGACCAGTGGAGTATCTTAGATGACTGCTTATAGGCTTTCAAGACCCCAGATGCTACTCACCAAGGTAGAATGTAGAACATTGTCTTTATAAACTGTGTTATGCCAATTGAGCTAGATGATCCCCGAGATCATGGTCCCCACAGCCCTCCGCCCAGCAGTTTGGTCCCTCAGGGAGTTTGGATGTGTCTATGGAGCTTTCATGACCTTTCCTTGTATAAGTCGTACAGCTCTCAGTTTTTGATAAACACGACATCAAGCAAGAAAGAAGAAAACTGATGGCTGCATTATTAGTTTTGTTATCATTCCTATTTAGAATTGACTTATCAGCCAATTAGAAAGCAGTACAATTCTCATTTTTTATCAAGTAGACCTAAATCAAGGGGCTGATAAGTTGGCTTGTGTTGTGGATTGAATTGTATCCCTGAAAAATATATGTCAACATGGTTAGGCTATGATTCCAAGTTTTGTGTGGTTGTCCTCCATTTTGTGATTGATGTAATTTTCCTATGTGTTATAAATCCTAATCTCTGTGCTTAATGAGGCAAGATTAGGTTATGTTAAAGAGTATTAGGGTGGGAGGTAACACCCTTACTCAGGTCACATCCATGATCCAATGTAAAGGGAGTTTCCCTGGGGTATGGCCTGTATCACCTTTTTTCTTACAAGAGATAAAAGAAAGAAGCAGAAGCGAGCAGAGAGGCAAGGGAACCTCATACCACCAAGAAAGCCGTGCTGGCAGCAGAGTGCATCTTTTGGACCTGAGATTCCTGCACAGAGAAGCTTCTAGACCAAGGGAAGATTGATGACAAAGACTTTCCTCCAGAACCGACAGACAGAGATAGGCTTCTCTTAGAACTGGCACTCTGAATTTGGACTTCTAACCTCCCAGACTGGGAGAGAATAAATTTTTCTTTGATAAAGCTATCCACTTGTGGTATTTCTGTTACAGCAGCACTAGTTAACTAAGACAACTTGTAAAGTATCTAAAATTTAAGAAAAATATTCAACTTATCTAGGTCTGTCTGAATGTCTTGATATAGGGAACTATTTCCATATTGTATTGTGTTATATGCAACCTTTCCAAATACCAATATTCTCTTTGTGAATTTCACGTTTACTACTGAAAGCATATTTGTTGCTAAATATTAAAGGGCAGCTATCGTGAGATATCCAGATGTAAGAATGTTATGAAATTTAAAAAATGCACTTCGAACTAAGGAAGGAAATCATCTCTTAATTACATGCAAGCATTACATAAGAAAGAATACCCTGTAAACCAGTTTATAAGAAATATGACCACCATGAAAATGTGTAATAAAATTCATGTCCACTAATTTCTGTAGTAGATGTAGTATATAATGATGCTTATACGATGGTAAGTTATGATTGGAACTTTAAGGTCTCCAAGGCAAATATTCATTGTAGAGAGATTTTAATAAAATAAAGACCTAAAGTACTGCTGCAATCAAAAAGGCCGGCAAACAAATGAGTGTCATCTAGACACCGAGAATACAACAATCCCTCTGGGTAGAATCTTGGAAAATTGTGGAGTTGCCCAAATTATGTATTTTGAAAGTTATTTATAGCCTAATTATTTGATATACCTGTTGCCGTAGAGTCTATTCTAACTCATAGTGACCGTATAGGACACAGTAGAATTGCCCCATAGGGTTTCCAAGGAGCACCTGGTGGATTGCATCTGCCAAACTTTTGGTTAGCAACGGTAGCTCTTAACCACTATGCCACCAGGGTTTCCAATTATTTGACATAGAGAATTCAAATTCTTATAGAAAATTAATGGTAGGAGGTTATTAATAACAAAATGTTATATTTACCAGAAAGATATAAAATTTCTTAATTTTTATTCATCTTAAAGTATGGCCTTAAAATATATATGGCAAAACTTGACGTAAAAGGGAGGAGAAGTTTAAAAATGCATAATCATTAAAAAACAGAAACAAACAAACCCATTGCCATCGAGTTGATTCTGACTCATAGTGAACCTACAGGACAAAGTAGAACTGCCCTACAGGGTTTCCAAGGCTGTAAATCTTTACAGAAGCAGACTGCCACATCTTTCTCCCGTGGAGCAGCTGGTGGGTTCATACCTCAGATCTTTCAGTTAGCTGCCGAGTGCTTTAACCACTGTGCCAACAGGGCTCCTTTTATAATGTTTGGAGGGTTTAATATTGAAAGGGACTTTCATATACCTCTCTCAATACTTGATAAGCCAGGCAGACAAAACTCAGTGCAGATATAGAACTCTGCATAACATGATTCACAAACTTGATCTAATTGGCATATATAGAATATTGTACCCTACAACTGAAGACATTTCAAGACTGACCATATGCAGGGACATAAAGCAAGTTCAGTAAATTTCAAAGGGACAAAATTATACATATTTTGTCTTCCAACTACAATGCCATTAAGTCAGAAATTAATAACAGAAGGATAACTAGAAAATCTCCAAATATTTGGTAATTAAGCACTATACTTATAAAGTATAATGGTTCAAAGAAGAAATCTTAACGAAATTAGAAGTTTTTTTGATATAAATTACAGTGAAAACTAATTTAAACAAATATACATAATGAAAGAGGAAAAAGGGTTGATAATTACCTTATTATCTAGTGCTGCCACATCAGAAATATCCCAACCAGATGGCTTTAACAAACATAAATATATTTTCTCACGGTTTTGGAGGCTAGAAGTCCGAATTCAGAGCACCAACTCTAGGGGAAGGCTTTCTCTCTTCGACGGTTCTGGAGGAAGGTCCTTGTCTCTTCAGCTTCTGCTCCCTGATTTCCTGGACATCTCCATGTGGCTTGGCATCTCTCTTCCTCCATCTCTGCTTTCTTGTTTCATCTCTTTTATATCTCAGAAGAGGTTGGCTCAAAACATACTCTGTACTAATCCTGTCTCATTAACATAACAAAGACAATCTATTCCCAAATTAGATTATAATCACAGGCATAGAGGTTAGCATTTACAACACACACTTTGGGGGATACAATTCAATCCATAACAATAACAAATTATATATGTAATTATCTCAGAAAGTTAGAAAAAGAACAGTTAATTAAACCCAAAGAAAGTAGAAGAAAATAAAGAAGAAAAGGTAGAGGTAGAAATTAATAAAATAGAAAAAAAAAAAAATCAATGGAGAAAACAAAGCCAAAAATATGTTCTTGGAAAAGACAAATAAGTAGTAAGACTCCAGCAAAACTGATCAAAAGTAATAAATAAATAAGACACAAATAATAAATATCAGGAATGAAAAATTTGTATCACTACAGGATCTATAGACATTAAAAAGAGAATGTTGTTATATGCAGTGAAGTTGATTCTGACTCATAAAGACTGTATAGGACACAGTAAAACAGCCCCGTAAGGTTTCCTAGGCTGTAACCTTCATGAAAGCAGATCACGAGGTTTTTCTCCCTCTGGTGGCACAGTGGTTAAGAGCTCGGCTGCTAACCAAAAGGTTGGCAGTTTGAATCCACCAGCCACTCCTTGGAACCCTATGGGGCCCTTCTACTCTGTCCTATAGGGTCACTATGAGTCAGAATTGACTTGAAGCCAACGGGTTTTGGTTTTTTTTGAACAGCTAGTGCTTCCAAACTGCTGACTTTTCATTTAGCAGCCCAACACTTTAACCACTGCACCACCAGGGCTCCTAAAAAGACAATAAACTATTATAAATAACAACATCTCATTATATATGAAAATTTGGCTGAAAAGTCAGTAACTACAAAAACACAACTTAGCAAAACTGATAGGAAAAAAAACAGAAATCTGAATAATCTTTTGTCTTTTAAAGACATTGAACTTAGAAGAAAAACGTTCCCTCATTAGTCATGAGAGACATGCAAATTAAAATCAAAATTACCACTGTACATACCATCAGGATTGCTAAAATTAAAAAGATGGGAAATAATAAGTGTTGTCAATATATGAGGCTACAGGAACTCTCATATACTGTTGGTGGTGTATATTGGTGCAACCAAATTGTGAAATTGGGATGAATCTCACACATAACGTTGAACAAAAGAAGGGTGATGCAAAAGAGTATGTGCTATGTGATTCCATTTATATTACATTTAAAAACAAGGCAAACTAACCTACACTTACCTTTGAAAAGGAGAGGGGTAATGGTTGGGAGGGAATATGAAAGGGACTTCTAGAGTGCATATGAATGTATTCACCTGATTGATGGATATACGGGTGACGATTTATTATTTTTTATCAGTTTTGCAAGACTTTTACAACTCTTCGTTTTTCTTTTCGAATACATTTTTGACCCTGTCAGTTTTCTCTATTTCATTAATTTCTTTTTTTTATCAAGCTACTTACTTATTTTTTTCTGTACTAAAATAAAATGTTTATGAAATAATATCAGGTTGCATAGTTATTTAACATATTCTGCATTCTATTACAACATTTTCTGGTCATTTTAATGTACAAAAAACAAGTTGTAATTACCTTGAGAGAATAGGGCCGTTGTGAACTAACCATAAACAAATGGAGCAGTGAAATATCGAGGGAAAAAAAGGCAGCTCAGAATTTCAGCTGAAGGAAGTTTATTTCAGAATTGGAAATATATGCATATTTGTTCCGGCAACAGGGAAGCAAAGACAAACAATCAGACAAATAATGAAGAGGTCATTTTGTACAATTGTAACACAAAACTGTGCAGAGGTTGATTCCTCTAAAAGACAAGGAAGAATTGAACTTGTGAATTTAAAAGAAGCAGTTGAGACATTGTTGTTCTTGCTAATTAACAAGCAAGTGTTAATGTGGCATTTAACACATTTTAACTACTGAGCTGATGAAAATAAACTGAGAAAGACTGGACCTAAACTGTAAAAAGGGATTAGGAAACGTGTAGATGCAAAATTTGTAGGTCTGCCACTTTTCCAACTAAGCAATTTAACCTGTACCACTTTCAGTCCCAAGCTCTGGCCTCTTTTAGCTCTCTAGACTAGGGTCAGCCCCAAGAGACACGTCTTGATTAGTTCAAACTAATAGTAAATGGTATTTTCATCCTCCTTGTTAGTAAACTGGATTAGGAAGGGTTGTGTGGCCTGATTTTCGCCAATGACAGTCCTTCACGGAAAGGTAACTCTTAAAGAGAGAGAGAATTAGGCTTTCTTTTTCCCTTACTGTGAATACCGCTGTGCCACAACCTGTGACAACCAGCTTGCTCCATGAGGGAAGATAATCTTACATTTCTGAGAAGAAAGAATGAAGTTTGGAAAAGCACCTGCATCAGTAACATTATTGTTGAAATAATTAACCAGCTCTTGGAGCATCCTGTCATCCTTCCTTCACCTTAAGATAATAAATCTTCTATGGTTCAACCAAGTGATTCTCAAAGTGTGGTATCCAGATCAGCAGCATCAGCATCACCTGGAAACTAGTCAGAAATGTAAATCTCAGACCTCACCCAAAACCTCCTGAATCAGAAACGATGGAGGTTGCTGCAGAGTCGACTCTGACTCATAGTAACCCTATAGGACAGAACAGAACTGCCCCAAAGGGTTTCCAAGGAGTGGCTGGTGGATTCAAACTGCCGACCTTTTGGTTACCAGCTGAACACTTAACCACTGTGCCACCAGGGCTCCCTTTTGATACCCCTTAAAGTTTGAGAATTACTGGTTTTAGCCACTTTGACTTAGGTGTTCTGTTACTTGTGGCCAAAACTTCCTGATACAACACATGGTAGAAAGTAAAACAAAAGTATAAGTGCTGCCAGCTTTGTATAAGTGCTGATTATGAGAAAAGAGATTCATATGAAAATTGGGAGCAAAAGTTAAGATAATGCTAGAGGTCTGGTAAATTTTCTTGTATGTTAATGATCCGTCAATAAAGCTGAATTAAAAAAAAAAAAAAGGAAAAGCCAGGGCTGAGTTTATTCCTTGAAGTATATGTTCCTTATCTTTAGCACTCTGTATTTATAGCAGATTCATAAGCTACAAATACCTCAGGGTCTCAGTATCATCCTGGTTGTTGATTCTTTGTATCAGCTAAGATTCATTGTATTTATTGTAGGCTTCCACTATTAGGGAGCCAAAGAGAGTACTTACAGTTCTGCTCTCATTTGCTTTTAGAAATTACTCACAAACAATGAACAGAACTGAGGAAACAGAAATACAAGTTCTTTTACCTTTTGAAAATTATAGGACACAGTAACTGTAAACTTCAGTATTTGTGGAAGAACTGCCAAATACAACAAAAAGCAGATAGGTGTGGAAAAGCATCAAATGAGAAAACTTGCAAATCTCAAACAAAGCTGGCAGGATATAGTCATCCCAGGAAGACAGACTATCCCAGAGAGCAAAAGTAACAGTCTCTTTTGTTTAAAATCTTTTCTGTTTACAACAGAGAGGAAATGGAACACGAAGAATGGAACATCCCAAGACGCTCCTTTGGATGCTATTTGGCATCACAAGTTCTACAAGGAAACACACAAACATACCTAACACACCATAAAAAAGACTGGAGGACAGAAACTCTGAATTTTGGAGCCTCCTGACGCACAAGGTCACCACGAGTCAGAATCAACTCAGTGGCAATGGGTTTGGTTTGGTTTTTGGTTTATAGCTGTTAACCTTTATTGGCTCTGGAGAAATAGTGGTTAAAATAAATCTGTTACACACCCAGTGTAGTATCTTGGGCTTCGTTGTGTACCACAGTGAATTCCTGCTACCCGCAGGACTGCCGTAAGTCTTCTCTCACACAAACCTCTGCAAAAAATTGGTCCAGGAAGAACTCATCCTATTCAAACAATCAGACTAGAGCTAGTAAAGGATCTTCCCAAAATGCTACAATGTAAAAAAAGAAGATGACAAAATCATAGAAGCTTCCTAGACATGTCCGAAAACCTTGGGGGACTGAGTTACTCGGGCTGAGGGCTAGGGATCATGGTCTCAGGAAACATCTATGTCCATTGGCATAACATAGGATGATAAAGAAAATGTTCTATAGCTTACTTTGGTGAGTAGTATCTGGGGTTGTAAAAGATTTCCAGCAGCAATGTAAGATACTTCTATTGGTCCCATCATATATGGAAAAAAGGAGAATGAAGAAAATCAAACACACAAGGAAAACACTACTCTGAAGGACTAATTGACCACATGAACCACAGCCTCCACCAGCCTGCGTCCAGAAGAACAAGATAGTGCCCACATACCACCCCCAACAGCTCTGATAGGGATCACAATAGAGGGTCCCAGACAGAGCGGGAGAAAAACGTAGAACAAAATTCAAATTCACAAAAAAAAAAAAGACTAGACTTATTGGTCTGACAGAGACTGGAGGAACCCCAAGATTATGGCCCCCAGACATTCTGCTAACTCAGAACTGAAGCCACTCCTGAAGTCCACCTTTTCAGCCCAAGATTAGACACGTCTGTAAAGCAAACCTGTTATGTAGATGACATAATCTTGCTTGCTGAAAGTGAAGAGGACTTGAAGCACTTACTGCTGAAGATCAAAGACCACAGCCTTCAGTACGGATTACACCACAACATAAAGAAAACAAAAATCCTCACAACTGGACCAATAAGCAACATCATGATAAACAGTGAAAAGATTGAAGTTGTCAAGGATTTCATTTTACTTGGATCCACAATCAATGCCCATGGAAACAGCAGTCAAGAAATCAAAAGATGCATTGCATTGGGCAAATCTGCTTCAAACGACCTCTTTTAAAAACAAAAATGTCACCTTGAAGACTAAGATGCACCTGACCCAAAACGTGGTGTTTTCAATCACCTCATGTGCATGCGAAAGGTGGACAATAAATAAGGAAGACCTCAGAAGAATTGACGCATTTGAATTATGGTTTTGGGAAAGAATATTGAATATACCAAGGACTGCCAAAAGAACGAACAAATCTGTCTTGGAAGAAGTACAGCCAGAATGCTCCTTAGAAGCAAGGATGGTGAGACTACATCTTACATACTTCGGACATGTTTTCAGGAGGGACTAGTTCCTAGAGAAGGGCATCATGCTTGGTCAAGTAGAGGGTCAGCAAAAAAGAGGAAGACCTTCAATAAGATGGATTGACACAGTGGCTGCAACAATAGGTTCAAGTGCAACAACAATTGTGAGGAGGCGCAGGGTTGGGCAGTCTTTTGTTCTGTAGTACATAGGGTCGCTATGAGTTGGAACTGACTCGAGAGCACCTAACAACACAACATAAAGCAAACAATAACATACGTAAGGAACATGCTTCTTAGTTCAATCAGGTATACGAGGCCAAATGTGCAAAACCTACCCGAAAGCAAAGACAGGAAGGTAGGAAGGGGCAGGAAAACTAGATGAATAGACATGGGGAACCCAGGGTGGAAAGGGTGAGATTGTTGACACATTGTGTGTATTGCATCCAATGTCATGAAACAATTTGTGTATAAATTTTGGAACGAGAAATTAATTTGCACCGTAAACTTTCACCTGAAGCACAATAAAATTTTTTAAAAATAATAAAGTTAAAAAAAAAAAAAACGCCTAATGAGAGAGTGGCCAAGTCTTACACATGTTTGTACTGCCCACAGTACTTGAGCTCGGTATCTTCAATTAAGTGGTTATTCAATAAAAGCTAATTGATTTAAAAGAAAAAAGAAGATGAAAAACAATAAGAAAAAACAAAAGCAATTACAATGCCAAATATATCATCACAAAGTAAATGAAATTAATACAATTCAAAGCAAACATACAAGGATTGAGGGAAATACATGGTGGGTGCAAAGAAACAGGAGTTGAGAGAGGTTAGGAAAGGAATTCAATAGAAAAATAAAATAATTGTTAAAATAAAAGCTTTACAGATCACAACACAAAGGAAAACATACTGTACAAAACACATAAACAAATAAACAGTTCAGGATTGAGAAAAAAAAGGAGGAACGTACATAAAAACATTCAGTTTAAAAGGCATTAGCAACAATTTGAAAAGAAAAGTATTCAAATACATGTTGTTGTTGTTGTTAGGTGTTGTTGAGTCAGTTCCAACTCATAGCCACCCTATGTACAACAGATCAAAACACTGCCCGGTCTCCTGCACCATCCTCACAATCGTTGCAATATTTGAGACCAGTGTTGCAGCCACTGTGCCAATTCATCTTGTTGAAGGTCTTCTTTTTGCCTGACCCTCTACTTTACCAAGCATGACGTCCTTCTCCAGGGACTGGTCCTTCCTGATAACATGGTCAAAGTAGGTGAGATGAAATCTTTCCATCCTTGCTTCTAAGAAGCATTCTGGCTGTACTTCTTCCAAGACAGATTTGTTCATTCCTCTGGCAGTAAATTCAATACTCTTCGCCAACACCATAATTAAAAAGGCATTAATTCTTCTTCAGTCTTCCTTATTCACTGTCCAACTATTGCAAGTATATGATGCAATTGAAAATACCATGGCTTGGGTCAGGCATACCTTAGTCCTGAAGGTGACATCTTTGTTTTTTAACGCTTTAAAGAGGTCTTTTGTAGCAGATTTGCTCAATGCAATACGTCATTTGATTTCTTAAGTGCTGCTACCGTGGGTCTTGATTGTGGATCCAAGTAAAATGAAATCCGTGACAACTTCAATATTCATAATTTAACAATATTTTCTAGACACATAAGAAGACAAACCTACAGAGCTAAAGAGCATATCCTGCCCCAGGAAGAAATGATAAAGAATGATCAACACTGAAGCATAGACTGGTAGAGTTAATGAACTCTAAGACAAAAAACAAAATAAAACAAAACAAAGCAAGTCAAAAAGATAAAGTAACAAATAAAGAGGAGATTTAGGCTAGCCTTAGAGATTTTTTTTTAGCATATTTCAATGTTAGAAAAGATTGACAAATGCCCACAATTATTCCAGTGAAATAAAGTGTAACACAAGAATTTTTATAAATAAAAAACTGCAGATGTATTCAAAGGCAGAAGCATTTTTATACGTGCAGAAACTAGAGTTACCATGAGCCCTTCTTAAACTACTGTTGTTGTTTTTAGGTGCTGTCAAGTCAGTTTCAACTCCTACCGACCCTATGAACAACAGAATGAAATACTGCCTGGTCTCCCACCATTCTCAAAATCATTGCAATTTTTGAGCCCACTGTTGCAGCCACTGTGCCAATCTATCTTGTTGAGGGTCCTCCTCCCCTTCACTGATCCTCCATTCTACCAAGCATGATATCCTTCTCCAGGGGCTGGTCCCTCCTGATTAACATGGCCAAAGTATGTGAGACAACATCTTGCCATCCTTCTTCCAAGGAGCACTCTGGCTGCACCTCTTCCAACATAGACCAGTTCGTTCTGCTGGTAGTCCATGGTATATTCAATACTCTTCACCAACACCACAATTCAAATGCATCAACTCTTCTGTCCTCCCCATTCTTGGTCCAGCTTTTGCACTTATATAAGGCAACTGAAAACACCATGGCCTGGGTCAAGTGCACCCCAGCCCCCAAAGTGCCATCTTCATTCCCTAACACTTTGAAGAGATCTTCTGCAGCAGATCTGCCCAAGGCAAAATGTCCTTTGATCTCCTGACTGCTGCTTCTGCTGATGGTGGATCTAAGTGAAATGAAATCCTTGACAAATTCATCAAGATGTTGCTAATCGGTCCAGTTGTAAGAATTTTTGTTCCCTTTATGTTGAGGTGCAATCCACACTGAAGACTGCAGTGATTGATCTTCATCAGGAAATGCTCCAAATCCCCTTCACGATCAGCAAGCAAGGTCATCTCATCTGCACATTGCAAATTGTTAATGAGTCTTCTTCCAATCCCGATGCTGCATTCTTACTCATATAGTCTAGCCTCTGTGATTATCTGCCTGGCAAACAGATTGAATAAGTATGGTGAAAGAATACAACCCTGACCCACGCTTTTCCTTATTTTAAACAATGCAGTATCACCCTGTTCTGTTCAGACTACTGCTTTCTGGTCCATGCACAGGCTCCACATGAGCACATTTAAGTGTTCTGGAATTCCCACTCTTCGCAATACCATCAGTAATCTGTTATGATCCACTCAGTCAAATGCCTTTGCATAGTCAATAGAACACAGGTAAACATCACTCTGGCACTTTCTGCCATCAGCCAAGATCCATCTGTCATCAGCAGTGACATCCCTTGTTCCACGTCCTCCCCCCAATCTGGCTGGAACTTCAAGCAGTTCCCCATAGATGCACCACTGCAACAGTCCTTGAACTATCCTCAGCAAAACTTTACTTGGGGATGATATTTATGATACTGTTCAACAATTTCCATATTCTGTTGGATCACCTTTCTTTGGAATGGGTGCAAACAAGGATCTCCTCTAGTCGGGTGGCCAAGTTTGCTGTCCTCCAAATATCCCAGCACAGACAAATAGCATTTCCAGCCCTGCATCCATCCGTTGAAACATCTCAATTGGCATTCCTTCAATTCCTGGAGCCTTGTTCTCTGCCAATGCCTTTAGTGCAGCCTGAACCTCCCCCCTCAACACCATTTGGTCTTGGTCAAATGCGACCTCCTGAAATGACTGAACGTTGACCAGCTCTCCTTGGCACAGCATCTCCCGCCACCCTACTTCCATGCTCCCCCATTGTTCAATATTTTGTCCATAGAATCCTTCAACATTGTAACTCGGGGCTTGAATTTTTTCTTCAGTTCTTTTAGCTTGAGAGACACTGAGCATGTTCCTCCCTTTTGGTTTTCTGACTTCAAGTGTTTGCACATTCAAGAGCAAGTCTGAGACTCCCTTCTGACATCCATTTTCATCTTTTCTCTCTTTCTTGTCTTTTTAATGACCTTTTGTTTTCTTCATGTATGATATCCTTGATGTCAACCCACAAGTCATCTTGTCTTCGGTCGTTAAGTGTTCAATGCGTCAAATCTATTCAAAAGATGGTCTCTAAATTCAGGTAGGATATACTCAAGGTTGTATTTTGGCTCTCATGGATTGTTCTAGTTTTCTTCGGCTTCAACTTGAACTTGCATATGAGCAATTGATGGTCTGTTCTGCAGTCGGCCCCTGGCCTTGTTCTGACTGATGATATTGAGCTTTCGCATCATCTCTTTCTGCAGATGTAGTCAATCTGACTCCTTTGTATTCCGTCTGGTGAGGTCTATACGTATAGTCACCAGTTATGTTGTTGAAAAAAAAGTTATTTTCAATGAATAGGTCATTGGTCTTGCAAAATTCTATCATGCAATCTCCAGTGTCCTTTCTATCACTGAGGCCATATTTTCCAACTACCGAACCTTCTTCCTGTGTTTAACTTTCAAATTCCAATTACCAGTAATTATCCATGCATCTTGATTTCATGTTTGATCAATTTCAGACTATAGAAGTTGGTGAAAATCTTCAATTTCTTCATCTTTGGCCTTAGTGATTGGTGTGTAAATTTGAATAATAGTTGCATTAACTGGTCTTCCTTGTAGGCATATGAATATTATCCTATTGCTGACAGTGTTGTATTTCAGGATAGATCTTGAAATGTTCTTTTTGAAGATGAATTTGATGCCATTCCTCTTCAATTTGTCACTCCCGGCACAGTAGACCATTTGATTGTCCAATTCAAAATGGCCAATAGCAGTCCATTTCAGCTCACTAATGCCTAGGATATCTATCTTCAAGTGTTTCATTTCATTTTTTGACAACTTCCAATTTTCCTTGATTCATACTTCATACGTTCCACATTCTAATTATTAATGGATGTTTGCAGCTATTTTTTCTCATCTGGAATCATACCACATCAGCAAATGAAGGTCCCAAAAGCTTGACTCCATCCAGGCCATAAAGGTCGATTCTACTTTGAGTAGGCAGCTCTTCCCCAGTCATATTTTGAGTGTCTTCCAACCTGAGGGGCTCATCTTCTGGCACTATATCAGACAATGTTCCACTGCTATTCATAAAGTTTTCACTGGCTGATTTTTTTAAGAAATAGGTCGCCAGCTCCTTCTTCCTAGTCTGTCTTAGTCTGGAAGCTCCATTGAAACCTGTCCACCCTGGTTCACCCTGCTGGTATTTGAAATATTGGTAGCATAGCCTCCAGCATCACAGCAACCCAATACAACAAGCTAAGAGATGAGTGATGGAAAGAAACCAATAGAGCCAAACAAAAGATTGAAAAGAAACTATTAAAAAAGAAAAAAAAAAAAAAAAGGACTGGCTAGGGTATTGAATTCATTTAACTTCAAGACTAAGACCAAACAGTTGTTAAAATTATGGTTCAAAATTAAAAGAAAATGCCACAAACCACAAAAATAAAAAAAAATTAACCAAAATTTGGAGGCAAAAGACAAGAACATGGAGATCATTATAAGTATTTTATTTCTTCATCTGTAATAGCTAGAGATTAATAGATACTTTTTAAAACTGATAAAAAAGTAATAGAAATATAATTTTTTTAAACATAGAAAGGTACATAGTAGAAAAACTAAGAAAAAGATTATACTCATCTATAATATCATGGTGGAAGCAAAGGAAGAAAGATTGGTGAATTATAACAATTTTATCATTGCACAAAATTTTACATTCAACAAATACTGCCTAAAGACATAGAGTAGTGGTGTACTGTATAAAATTATAGTATGCATGTAGTCAATAAATAAACTGACAGCAAACGTGAAGCTTCCAAATTATCAGAAAGAATGCACACACAGAACGGAGCCAAGAAGTAAGGCCATGTAATAATGAAAAGAAAAAAAAAATCAATGAAGCCATAAAAACTGAAAGCATAATATAAAACACTATGACAGACTAAGCCCAAACAAATATGTCACTTCAGTAAGTACAGATAAATGTTCCCATTAAAAGAAAAGGATTTATAGGTTGAATAAAGCAACAGTCAACTACATGTTTATAAAAGACACAAACCCAAAACGAAGTGTCTCAGAAAGATAGATAATAAAATGATGAGGAAAGGCAAACAAGGCAAATGCAAACACAAAGAAGGGAGGATTAAAAAAAAAAAGAAAAAACTGGTTGCCGTAGAATCAATTCCGACTCACTGACCCTATAGGGCAGGGTAGAACTGCCCCATAGGGTTTCTAAGGACTATCTGGTGGAATTGAACTGCTGACATTTGGGTTTGCAGCCGAACTCTTAACCACTAGGCCACCAGGGTTTCCAAAGGAGGATTAGCCATCTTAATACTAGAGAAGGTTGAATTTAGGGGAAAAAATAAAACAGAGAAAGGGAAATAATATGTGTATAAAAATAAAAAATAAATAAACTAAACGTGGCAAAATAATCAGAGATACCCAGGAAACCAAAACATCCCTAAAATAAGAATTTGGTCAACTTGAAGCAAATAAATTTGAAAATCTGGGTGAAATAAATGATTTTTTAGTAAAATACATAGTTTTGGGATTACTAAAAAGATAATTGTTTATTAAAAGAGCATGAAATGCAATACAAGGACGGTTAAAATGCTAAAATTCACAAATCTCAATGTAGATGTTGTTGTTTGTTGTCATCAAGTTGATTGTGACTCATGGCCGCCCCATGTGTGCAGATAGCAGTTATGAATATGCATGTATCAAACAGCACAGCAACTACCTTCATAAAGTAGAACTGCAGATTATAAAAAGAAAAATAGACAAACACATACTATTAACAGAGACTTTAAATGCAATATCTGTCCAAGACTCTTCAAGTGAAATATATATCTATATATGTAAGGATATGGATGATAACATAACAAGCAACATAATTAACAAGGTACAGCCTATGAATGGATACCTTATGCAACTTTGCACTCTGACAACAGAGAATACAGCTAATTCGAGATTAAACACAAAATATACCTGCAAAAAATTCCTTGTGACAATTAGGACACAAAGAATGCCTCAGTGATTTTAGGTAGATTTAATACAAAACCATTCTCGGATCACTAGGCAATAAAGCTAAAAAGTAATAAAAATATTTTAAAAAGATTCTTCTACCTGGAAACTTCAAAAGGTTTTCTTAAACAACCTTTGGTTTAAAGAGAAAATACAACTAAAATCACAGAATTTCTAGAAAATAAAGTTAATTGAAACACTGCATTTAGGAATTCATAGAATACAGTTAAAGCAATAATTAGAAGAAATTTCATAAAATTAAATACTTGTTTCAATAAAAATGAAACTAAATTAGGTAAAATGAGATTAAGATAAGGGACTAAATATAAAATAGTAAAGTAATAGGACAAGTAAATATATGAAAATAGTTGTTCTTTGAAAAAGTAAACCAAAACACATAAACCATTAACTGATTTAATTTTGAAAAATGAGAGAAAGCACAAATATTCAAAATAGTTTTTTTCTTTATTAGCAATTACATCATTGAAATAGAAACTAAAAAGAAGAAATTTTAAAAATCAAAGACAATTACTTTGTACTATAGTATGCAATAATTCTCAAAACCTAGATGAAATCAATAATTTTCTAGAAAAATGCCATTTATCAAAATTCACCTGGGTAAAAAGATAAAGATGAAACAGACAAGTGACTACAGAAGAAATATAAAAAATTGTTAAAGAAGTACAATACACACACACACACACACAAAAAAAATAAATAAAAGCACTAGGCCAAGATGGTTTCACAGGTGAATTTTACAAAATCTTTTTTAAACCAGATAATACCATATTACCTGAATTGTTGTAGGGCAGAGAGAAAAGAAAAAGGAAAAAACTTGAAAAAATTTATAAAGCATAACAGTGAAACATAAACATGGTAAATACAGAAATAGAAAACTAAAAGCTAAATCCCACTTTATAAAGAAAAAACTCCAGAATAAAATGTTAGCATACAGAATTCAAAACCAAATTAAGAACATAATATAACCAGATGTGAATTAATTTAAAATATAAGGATGGTGTAATAGTAGAAAATCATTAAATATGATTACCTTTCTAAATACTTTATAATTTCCACTTAATGCAGAAAATGTTTTTGACAAAATACTCATTTTGATAAAATTCTCAATAAAAACAAGATACTATTTTTACGTTGATAGATACTTTCCTAGTATGATTGTATATATCAGTCTAAAGCTAACATCTTACCAAACGGGGAAACACTAGAGACATCCCCACTACTGTCAGGAACAAGAAAAAGATTTCCAAAATCACTACCAATATTTAACATCTTATTACAGACGATGTTATTGCTGCATGCCTTCAAGTGGATTTCGACTCACAGAGATCCAATATGACAGAGTAGAACTGCCCCATATAGTTTCCTAGGCTGCAGTCTACTTGGGAGGAGATTGCTGGCTCTTTTCTCCCTCAGAACCCCTGGTGGGTTCCAACCTCAGACCTTTCAGTTAGCAATCCAGCATTTTAACCATTGTACCAGCACAGCTTCTCACTATAGGGCAATAATCGTTGCAATCAGAAAATTGAAAACTGTGAAGAATCATAAAAATGTGGGGAAAAAAATTATCTCTATTGACAAATGATATGACAGTATACATAGAAAACCCAAGGGAATTGATGACAAAACTAACTCAAGTAAAAGCACTCACTAAGGTGAGAGGATTGAAGTCAAAATTTAACAGAGAGAAAAAATATATATATATGTTTATAAAATTGAAGTTATAATGGAAGAGCAAGCCCATTTATAATAACAACACAAAAATATTAATAAATTTGATAAGAATGTGGAAAAAAAGAGAAAAACTTTAAAGACACAAATATATACTTGAACTAACAGAATACCATCTCTTGTCATTGAAAAGGATTACACCTCAAATTAATTTTTCCAAACTTAATATAAATTTAATATGATCTCATAAAAATATCAACAGTTATTTTTCTGGAGCTAAACAAGTTTATTCTAAAGTTCATATAGGAAAAACACAGGAAAAGCTAGTAAATATAAAGTCTTACAGTGAAGAACGCTATTGAACTCCCTCTAGATTAGCTAAAATAAAAAAGACTAGCAACACCAAGTATTAAGCAACTGAACTCTCACACATTAGATAAAAAGAATGGCATTAGTTAGACATTAGAAAAAAAGAATACTTTATGAAAGTAAACTTTCATCTGCCTATGCCTCAATTATTCTACTTCTCGTTATGTACCGAAGAGAATGAAAACATATGTCCCCAGAATATTTGTTCAAGAGTGTTCATAGCAGCTTAACGCACAATAGCCAAAAATTAGAAATAGCTCAAGTGTCCATCAATAAGAGCTGGATAAACAAGCTGTGGTATATTTATACAATCAAATACCACTCAGCAATCAAAAGAAATGGTCTGCTCATACACACAATATGAATGACTATCAAAACATAATGCTGAGTGAAAGAAACCTTACACAAAAGTGTACCTAGTGAATGATTCCTTTTAAATGAAGTCTAAAACAAGCAAAACTAACTTAGGCTGGAAAAAAGTTGAAACAGTGGTTGCCTTTGGGGTGTGTCTGTGAGTGGGTGTTTACTGTGAAATGGAAGAAAAGAATTTTGCTGGGGTCACAAAGTTGTATGGATTTGTCAGAAGTCATTGAATGCTACACTTAAGATTTGTGCATTTCATAGTATGCATATTTGTTTCAAAAAGTAAAAAAGAACCCCAGCAAATACTGAAGTGTATCTGATGTTATGAGAAATTTTGGAGGAAGAGAGGATAGTGGTATCTGCAATTTACTTTGAAATGCATCAAAAAATAAGACGGCTTTGACAAGCATCACAATAGAAGGTCCCAGACAGAGCTGGAAAAAAATGGAGAACAAAATTCTAACTCTCAAAAAAACAAAAAGACCAGTCTTACTGTTCTGACAGAGACTAGAGAAACCCCGAGAGTATGGCCCCTGGACACCCTTTCAGCTCAGTAATGAAGTCACTCCTGAGTTGCACCCTTCGGCCAAAGATTAGACAGGCCCATAAAACAAAATGAGACTAAATGGGCACACTAGCCCAGGGGAAGAACCAGCAGGCAGAAGGGGACAGGAAAGCTGGTAACAGGAAACTCAAGGTCAAGAAGGGGAGAGTGTTGACATGTTGTGGGGGTGGCAACCAATGTCACAAAACAATATGTGTATTGTTTAATGACAAACTAATTTGCTCTGTAAACCTTCATCTAAAGTACAATAAAAAATATAAGATGGACTGATGGATAAATAGAGGGATGAATAGATAGATATGTGATAAAACAAGTTTAGAGAAAAAATAATGTGGCGAGTATATGAGTACTTACCACAAAATTCCTTCAGCTTTTCTGAACATTTGAAAATTTTTCATGATAAAATGTTGGAAAAAAAAGAAGAAAATGAAAAGAAGGTAGCCCTACCAGATATTAAAACATAAAGCTTCTAAATTTTACCAAGAAATGTGTTACTGCTGCAAGAATACATAGGCCAGTGGAACAGAATAGAATGTCTAGAAAATGACTAGAGTACATATAAAAGTTTTGTATATAATAAAAGTGACCTCCAAGTCACTGAGAAATGATAGACATATTAATAAATGGTATTGACACAACTGGATAACCATGTAGATAATAGATAAAATTGGATTCATATCTCACACCATACACCATAATAAATTCCAAATGGATAAGATATGTAAATGTACCAAAAAATTGAAACTATGTAAGTACTTAAAACCAAGTACTTTATGCTTAAAATTCCTTTATGCTTAAAATCTAGATGAAATACAAATAAAATATTAATAATATTGACTATTTAAAACATTTTGCATGGCAAAAAAAATCAGAAACTATAAGGAAATTCAAAATGTAAATAGCCAAGAGGGAATGAGCATTTGCAGTATGTATCACAAATGAAAGGAATACCAATTTGATAAACAACTCTTAAAAATTTTGGAGGAAAAAAAAAAAACAAAACAACAACATAGATAACAGGCATAAACAAGTAGTTGTTGAAAACGGTATTAAAAAATACCCTTAAATATTTAAAACGTATTTAAGCATGAGATATATTCAGATTAAAACTACATTGAGATATTTTCTCATTTGTCAGATTGGGAAAAAAATCAAAACCTTGACAACACACTATTTCTCCAAACTTTGGGGAAACAGATTCTCTCGCACTGCTGGTGAGAGTACAAAATGAGACAATGAGTATAGAAAGGAATTTGGTGCAGTGGTTAAGCGTTTGTCTGCTAACCAAAAGGCTGGCAGTTCAAATCCACCAGCCACTCCTTGGAAACTGTATGGGGCAGTTCTATTCTGTCCTATAGGGTCATTAGGAGTAGGAATCAACTCAACAGCAATTTTTTAAAAAAATATTATGTATACATTTACCCTTCAAATAAGTAATCTCACTAAAGCCAATGGCTCCAAAAATATGAAAAAAAACGCATAGGATTTTTCATAGTAACATTATGTGTAATTAAAAACTATGTATTGGAAACAACTCAAATGCCCATCTATAGGAGAATGATTGAATGACTATTAAACTACTATGGTAATTCACATAATGGACTACTATACAGCTGTAAAAAAGGATTTTTATGAACCAACAAGTTATTTCCTATATAGATTTAGATTTATCTATAAATATAGATATAAATCTCTGTTTTTTCCAAAGTGAAACAAAGATGGTGAACCAAAATAAATAAATAAATGGTTACTTATGGGTGCAATAGTCAATGTTCTGTGTCAACTTGATTAGGTTATGATTCTCAGTGGTTTGGCAGACGTTGGACTGATTGATTTTCTATAGTGTAATATAATATAGTCACCTCCAAGATGTGATCTGATGTGATCAGCCAGTCAGTTGTAAGAGGAGCTTCCTCAGGTCTGTGGCCTGTATCCAATATAGATGGACATTCTGGCAAAACTTGCTGGCTCACTCTAGATCCTGCATCCAACTTGTCATCATCTGACCTCCAGTTCTTGGGAAGTGAGCCAGCAGCCTGCCTCCTGACCCGCAGGTGTTGGGATTCTCCAGCTCCCACAACCCCATAAGTCAGAAGACTTCCTCCTGATCTGACTATTTTAGGTTCATCAGCCCCCGCAACCATGTGATTCAGGGGAAGCCTCCAGCATGACGCCTGACCCATGGATTTGGGACTTGCCAGCCTCTACAACTCTGTGAGCCATTTCCTTGAGATAAATCTGTCTCTATATATACTTATATACACACATATATATACATGTATACATATACATATATGTATATACACACATATTTACATATATGTGTATATATATATATACACACATACATGCTTCACAGGTTTTGTGTCTCTAGAAAACCCAGCCTAAGACATTGGGGGTGAGTGGATATAGGAAAGATAGGGATTGGGTGAGAATATTTTTTATATACCTTATGTATCCATGTCTAGTTAGGAAAATAGAAACTAGATAAATTATATTTACAGAACAACATTTAGGAGCTTGGCTAGACTAATGTTGAAAGAATGAAGAAGCAACCATGTAACATTGAAATAAAGCAGAGGTTGCAGCTGCATGAAACAGCTCCAACCCCAAAGGCTGGGAGAAAAAGGGGGAAGAGACTGGAAGAGGAAATCTGCAGGGCTGGGACACATTTTTCTGAATATAGGGCACTATCCCAGCCTAGATGGTGTTAGAAACTCAAAGAGTTCTGAAGAGGTACACCATGAAGCTGGAAATTTAGATCTCTGTATTTACTGGCTGGTTCTATTTGCTGGTGCTCAAAGTACTGGAAGAAGCTACAACTGGAAACACTGAATGAAGGGTTGTTGCTAGCAAAACTGAAAGGAATAGTAAGTAAACAAGGAAAAGCAAGTCCTTTTTCCCTCCTCCTTTATAATTTCCTTGTGGTACCCCTATGACAGAACCCAACAGGACAATAGTTGGCAAGGGTGAAATACAGTTTATAGAATCCCAGCTGAATATTCCAGAAAAGAATATGGAAGGGTGGGTTTGAAGCTGGGACACAATAGCTCATTAACAAGCACAGCCCACGTCTTTACTACTCAACACCATACACATATATCCACATGTATTTGAAATTTCATGTAACAAAATAACAATTTCATCATTTCAAAAATTCATTACAATTTTCTTGCAATTATTCTTCATTGAAATACAGATGATCTCTCCCTCTTCCCCAAAAGGGGATACAAGAAGTCCTTATTGTATAGGTATACATCTCTGGATGATGGTAATTTCTTCTCAAAGACAATCATAGTCCCACTTATGTATTATGTAACCTAAAGGAAAAAAAATTGAAAAATGAATGACCAGCAGTAATTCTTACATAAAATAATGGGGAGGAGGAGGTAAGATGAAAAAAATAAAAAACTGAATGAAGATAATGTTTTACATATTCAAAAATAAATCAACAAGTATAAAATAAAACCAGTAAAATTAAATAGAAACTGAAGATGTAAATACAACTGTATCAAATGAATAATAAAATCACGCAGGAATAACAATATCTTTTGACCATAGTATTCCAGCTGTATACACTGGGATATATTCTAATCACAAACAGTAGCAAAGATTGCTTGAACTTTACTCAGTGGTGATGTGGTTCATGGTATTTGACTTAGTCTTTCAATTAGAGATAGATGATACATAGATAGATGGGCAGATGATGGATGGAAAGATAGATAGACAGATGATGGACAGATGAACAGATGGATAGATATAGAGATAAGAAAGAGACAGAGAATAAAGATAATGAGTAGATACGTTGATCTTTTTGGGAAACTGTTCTCACTGGGAGAAAAAAAGAGAAAAAAGTGTAAAAGACGGGTAGGAAGAATCCTGCAACATTAGAGTGGAATTGAAGGTAGCTTTAAGAACTCCTATTTTTTGTTTTTTTATTGTTTTCTTTCCCGACTCTTCTAAAAGAAAAGGTCTAGAAATAGTATACCAGTAACAACATGCACAGCAACACCAAATCTTGGTTTCTAAACTCCAGTCTTCACTAGAAATCTTTGAAGAAATAGATGATAGCAAATGTAGCAAAGAAATGAAAAGCTTTCTGTGCCCAAAAGCAAGAAAGTGCTAAAAAAAAAAAAAACTATTGAAAAATCGAAGGAACTTCCATTGGCTAAATTTGGGACATTCTGAGCATAAAAATTTTAAATAACGGTAGTTTATTCAAACATACCAAATCAAAAGCTATCCATGAATCCATGATTCCCACTCCACCACCACCCCCCTCCCACGGCCAAAAAAAAAAAAAGCAGGAGAGGAAGAAGGGAAGCTCATCTTTACAGAACTTTCAACTAATAAATGTAGAAAACAAAAAGAAAACCACCATTTTGCAATCACCCATGTAATAATAGATTTAGGCAAAGATTATCAATGGATGCTAAATCCATTGAAGAAGATTGTTGAGAACAGAAAATCTAAAGTCTCAACACAGCTCCATAGGTTACTTATTAATTACAAAAGTAATTGACTCCTTTACAAGGAAAAGTCTGACAGACACTATCTTAACTAATAATCCACTTAAATTGATCAACCTAGAAAGAGGCAAAATTACCTCATATGCCTTCTGACGCAGGACACTGAGGAGGACACAATATCCCATATGCAGTATTATTTCCAAAAATATTAAATATGTACATAATATAAGAAAACAATCAGAAAAATCCAGATTGTGTGACATTACATAAAACAACTGTCCTGAACTATTCAAAAATGTCAATAGCATGTAAGATTAAAAGAAAAAAAAGCTGGGGAAACTTATAGATCAAAGAAGACTAAAGAGAAAAATAAACACAATGCATGATTTTTGATGGCACTTCATTGGAGAAAAACAGCTATGAAAAACACTATTGAGACAACTCAGGAAAATGGAATATGGATTTTATATTACATGATTGTATAGTATCAATGAGGTACTGGTGCTTCAGTGGTAAAATTCTCACCTTCCTTATGAAAGACCTGGTTTGATTCCTAGCCAATGTACCTCACACACAGCAATCACCCATCTGTCAGTGGAGACTTGCATGATGATATGATAATCAACAGGTTTCAGCAGAGCTTCCAAACTAAGGCAGACTTGGAAGAAAGGCCTGGTGCTCTACTTCTAAAAATCAGCCAATGAAAACCCTATGCATCACTATCATCTATCCACTCCTGCTTATGGGGATGGTGCAGGACTGAGCAGTATTTCATTCCACTGTGTATGGGGTTGCCATGAGTCAGTGGCTAACTGGATGGGTAACAACAACAACATAGTATCAATGTTACATCCCTTGAGAGTGACAATAGTATTGCGATTGTGCGGGGGAATGTTCTTATTCTTAGAAAACAAATGTTGCTGTATTTCAGGGTGTTGCATCATGATGCCTGAAACTAACTTTTAAATATTCAGCAATTCACACATGTGTGTGTCTACAGAGAAAGATCAAGCAAATGTGGCAAATTGGTGAATCGGAGAGAAAGTTATATGGCTGTTCATCGTACTATTCTTTCATAGTATCATGGACAACTCTAAAACTAGAATGGCCCTTTAAAACTGTCGCAAGTTAGGCTGAGATGACAAGATCTTTATCTTCCACACCCACACTGATCAGTCATTTGATGCAGCGTGTCCCAGGAAAACCATAGACTTGGACAGGGCCACTCTGTAGTTGAGGCAATCCCAGCGGGGGTTACAGCTGAAAGTTTGATGCCTATAGCACTCCCAGCAGCTGAGCAAACAAGTGTTCCCTCACAGGGGTATCTGGCAGCACATCACAGTGTCCATTACAGGATGCTTCTAGATATATAACAAAACTTCAGAAATTGTTGCTGGAGGGGCCATTATTTCTCCAGCCAGAAAAAAACTGAACAGGAAGACAGACAGTTCCTCTGCAACTACTTGGTTCTTGATAACACAACACATTCAATCCTAGTGTTGTTATTGTTGCCAAGAATTTATTTTTGCAGCTATCTATTTAAACCAACTTGTATTTTGATGATTCTAAAGAAAACAGCTCCTTTCACCCTGAAATTATGTGCCTGGTTTAGCTGAAAGGAATATGGTAATACATAATCTTAGCTGATACACAGGACAGCAATTTTCATCTTAGAAGGTCAGGGTTAACCTTCAATGCCCTTACTCACATAAGGAAACATCTTTAACTTGTATCAGCATATTTTCACTAAGTTCACATGCCCTTCAAGGTGCAAAAAGGGTTTTCCTCTCCATGGAGGCAACAACTTATTAGAAATAAAGTCGCAAGAAAGGCAGAGATTAAGCTGCAAGAATGGCATAGCCCTTACACGCAAGGTATTGCAAAGGATTTGGAAGACACCCGGAAGCGCAAAACAGAAACCAGAAACTGAGCTCTTTAACATTAGACATTTCAAAGTTGCAATGGATATTTTTGTTATAATTATAACATTCATTAAAGGCTTTCATATATATATGTATATATATATGTATATATATATATACATATATATACATGTATAAAGATTAACCTAAAGGGCATTCTTCCCGGTGTCTAAGAGGGACAGAGTCGATAATTTCAGTTTTTTGTAGAACAGTCGCAATTGTAAATGTTCTATCCTTTTGTTCCCATAGTATAAACTATTATTTCATGCTTCAAATTGCAAGTTTGACATTCAGAATACAACTATCACACATTATTTATAACCTGAAAATTAATTAATTTATCATTTGGAGGTTGGAGATTGCGAGCAAAGAGTGGAAAATTCGAGACAGTATGAAAAGCGGCCAAAGATCCAGTGTCAGTCAGTGTGTTCAGTTTTTATTTTTATTTGGAAAAATAGCACAATGCCTGACACATGGTAGGCACACAGTCAGTATTCATTGTCTAAATTTTATTGCCTCCCCCGAAGACAAAGCTCTCTCATGTTTTAGGAAGTATAAAAATAATGGTACTGATTCAAACATGTTCTTGGCAATTTTATTTGGTAGAATCTCATGAAGAGGTCCTTATTCCACTGATGATGTTTCATTCTCCCTAAACTCCACCATGTAAAAATTTACCTAGTTTTTTGGAAAATTTTGCCCATATTTATTTCTAAAAATCAATAAGAACAATACCTACTTCACATCTTGGTCTACTAAGTTTGGTGACATTTTCTGGGCATGGGATTCCATTTAAAAAATGTGGTACTGTCTTGGTCTCCTAGTGCTACTGTAACACAAATACCACAAGTAGGTAGCTTTAAAGAACAGACATTTATTTTCTTACAGTTCAGAAGGCTAGAAGTCCAAATTCAGGGCACCGGCTATAGGGGAAGACTCTCTCTCTGCGGGCTGTGGGGAAATTAGATCCTTGTCTCTTTCAGGTTCTGTCGCCCAGCGTTGCTAGTTTCCTTGGAGATCTTCATTTGGCATCTATCTTTCCCATTTGTGCTTTCTTCAGTGTCTAATCCGCTTTTTGTTTTTTAATAACTCAGAAGTGATTACGTTTAGGAGAAGGCTTACACTGATGAGGTCTCATTAACATAACAAATAAAACCTGTCTCCAGGAGAATTACACCCAGAGATATAGGGGTTAGAATTCCAACGAATTTTTTTTTGGGGGGGTGGTGGATAACTCAATCCATAACAGGTCTCTACTAACATTTTCTCTTGTTTTTTCCCTGAAAATAACTATGGGGGTAGAGGAAAGCTTTCTGATTATTTTTCAGTCCGATATCAAATGTAAATAAGATTATGCTTAAAAAAACTCTGCCGTCAAGTTATTCCAATTCACAGCGATCCTATACTTAGGAGTTGGCAAATTGAATCACTTTGCCCAGTTTACCTTAGAGTGGCTTCTTATATAAAGTGAATAAATGTTTCCACATAAGGATAGAAAGGCAGGAAATCTATCAACTGAAAAAGTCCTGGAAAAGATAGTTATAGATAGATGGATGAGTGGATAGATCTTAGAACAAGTTGCAAAAGCTATTTGTGAGATAGCTGTAGTTTTAAATCATACTTCCTAGAAATAATAGGATAGAAGGAACAGCTCTAGGGCAATCTGAGTTACTAGTATTTACTTTTTAAATTTATTTGATATTGTCTTGACAGGACAGAAAAGATGAGTTGTTTGAACTTGAGTGCAAAAGTCTGTGTTCTATCAATTAAATCTGCTCCTTTCCTCACTTAGAATGTTTCCCAATATGGCACTTGTTCTGGTGTACTTGATTTTATTTTGAGATGAGATTTTTTGGAGTTTCTGTGTTGTTGTTTTTTTTTTTTACTTCTTTCTGAAATGTTCATTTTAAATCTCTGTGTCAGGAAACAGAGAAGTCTTATGTCTAATTGAGAAGTATATGCAAGAAACTCAGCCAATGTTGAATTTCAATGAACTTGGTGGTTCTAATGGCATGGGACTCTGTCAAACATTAACAGAAATTAAAGGTAGAATTCTTAAGGAAGCTTTCAAATCACAGCCTTATCTGTCAGCCTTTGAAAACAACTTAACATCTATAATCTATCAAGGTACTGAAGTACACCAGTGAGCCCCTGAGGAAAAATCATGATGTTCTTAGGCCAGAATAATAATATACATTTCCAATTTCAGCACTTCTACAGTTTCTAATTTTTTTTTTCAAATCTACTGCATGGTAAATATGGACAACAATGGATAACAAAAACACTCATTTATTTGATACTTGAAAATACTCCAGATTAAAGTAATCATGTTTACTTAACATCTTTCTCTTTTTGTATTTTAACAAAAGAAAGCTAACATGAACATTTTTATAGAATTTTCTTCTTCAAATGTTCTAAATGGAGGCATTATGAATCTTATTTAAAAAAACAGCCAAAGCATTAAATACATTTTTAAAGAGTCTTTTCTATTTTATCTGTCAAGGATTACACCATTACATTTCCTTAAAGACAAATATACGATGTAATCTACAACACTGTTGTTTACCTTAAATTAGACTGATTTTTTAAAACAAAGATGCAGAAATTGGTGAAAATCAACACTCAAGTAGTAGTGGATGGCTTGGAATTCTTGCCACAGTTTTTAGGGTTTAAAGGGCTTTTGCTTTTCAGTTAACTAAAACCACCTCACATCTACTTCCCTCCTGCTCCAGCTTGTTGTTATTTCGAAAAAAAAACCATTGCCATCGAGGCGATTCTGACTCATAGCAACCCTATAGGACAGAGTAGAACTGCCCCATAGGGTTTCCAAGGAGCAGCTGGTGGATTCAAACTGCCGACCTTTTGGTTAGTAGCTGAGCTCTTAACCACTGTGCCACTATGGCTCTGTTGTTGCTGTTAATTGCCATCAAATCAGCTCCAACTAACGGTGACCCCATGTACAATAGAACAAAATATTGACTGGTCCTGTGTCATTTTCATGCTCATTGGTGTGCTGGAGTCTATTGCTTTGGCTGCTGTATATTTTGAGAACCTTTCAACCTAGGGACTCATCTCAATACTACATCAGACAATACTCTGTTGTGATACAAGCCTTTCTGTCTTAGTCTGGAAGCGCCACTGAAATCTGTGCACCATAGGTGACCCTGTTGGTATTTAAAATACCAGTGGTATAGCTTCCAGTATCATAGCAATATGCAAGACACAAATTGACTGAAAGGAGGGGGCCTGTTTCAGTTAATGCCTCCTACATTCTGGAATATTCATGGCTGGAGAGGTAGAGCAGTGAACAGAGATTAAGAAGCTACAATTCAAAGAGAATCCTAGAACTATCTTTATTCCTACCCTATTGGGCCCAGAAACAAATTATTTTACAGCAGCTCATCTTGTGCAAAGCTGATACATATACCACTGTGAGCAAGAGGCAAGATCAAACCTTCATGCAGGTGATGGAATTAAAAAGCTGAGTTACAATGATCTGCTCCATAGACAATCAGAGCTGCTAGCCAAAAAGGGCTGGGCCAACTCATTCTCAAGCTGTAGAGAAAGGATTTTTACAGCAGTATATTCAGATGCATTTACAAAGTAGATATTCTGTATGCTCTATAAGAAAAGGGTCCAGGTAATTCTGTTCATGGCTGATTTTTGCATTCCCAGCACATAGCACAGTTGCTGAAACAGTAGATAGACAGGTAGCTGCTCAAAGAACAAACATCTCAAGGTTCAGGACTCACTATTTCCAGCTGTTTGGATCTTTTCCTCCCTCTGGTAGTCTCTCCAATTCCCTGAAGCCAACCATAGTAGATATCCTCAGGTAGACACACCCTTATGTGCTTGCATATGTGCGTGCAAATGCATTTGTGTGTGTGTTACTATCATGAGTGGGGTACCACAGTGATGAATGTTCCAGCCAAGAACATGAATTATCATCTCTTCATAGAGCATTAAGATGTAGTTGTTAAAGTTATGCGACCTGAAATTAAAAGCGCAGAATAATGTAATGTTTAGAAAGTCAATCATTTCAAGATTTGAGTATATTATTGGAGTTATTCAAAATTTTGAAACTCCCTTACTAGTTAATAGGGATTTAAGTCTAATCTTAGTGCTAATTGGAACACTTTGACAATTAACACAACCAAAATAAAAATTAGATTTTAAAAGACCTTAAACTGAAAATCAAATCACCAATTGAAATTTAAATCGAAGAGAATAAAGATATTTAAATACCACAGAAACAAACCTTTGGAATTAAATATATTTGGTAAACCACAATAAAATATAAATTGCTATTTGTTTGAGACTTTGAATCAGATATATTTGAATTACCTTTCATATATTCACCAATGAGAGGGAAGAAATTGTCTTTCTCTACTAAGAAGCACCTAAGAAGACAGGCCTGGCGATCTGCTTCCAAAACATCCCCACCATGAAAATCCTAGAGTGCAGTTCTACTCTGAAGTTTTCCATGTGGTAGCTGTGAGTCAGAATTGACTCAGCAACAACTGGTTAACTGATTACCAATATCTGAAATAAAAATTTAAGTACATTTCTATTTGTATAAATGTTTTTCATCTTTTGCTTTTCATTTTACATTAGTCTACCTAGGTAATTTCATTAACTCTCACAGCTCTAACCCTTAACTTACCCTTATTCTTAATAATTTTAAATTGATCTCAGCCAAGCTCTCTTTTAGGAGATTCAGGCTTACATTTTTTACTACCAAAGCAAAAAACCAAATCTGTTGCCAACGAGTTGATTCCAACTCATAGTGACCCTATAGGACAGAATAGAACTGCCCTATAGGATTTCCAAGGAGCAATTAATGGATTCTAACTGCTGACCTTTTGGTTAGCAGCTGAGCTTTTAACCATTATGCCACCAGGGCTCCTATTTCTTACTGGACATCTCTATCTGTATACTCTACAGGCCTCAAACCCACCATGTCCAGGCTGATCACATCATCTCCTGCCTAACCTCAAATCCCAGTATTTCTTCTTTATTTCCTAACTCACTGTCCACTTGTTGTTGTTGTTAGGTGCTGTTGAGTTGGTTGCAACTCATAGCAAACCTATCTATATACAACAGAAAAAACACCCAGTCCTCTGCCATCTTCACAATCGTTGCTATGTTTGAGCCCATTGTTGCAGCCACTATGTCAATCCCTTTCATTGGGAGTCTTCCTCTTTTTCACTGACCCTCTACTTTACCAAGCATGATGTCCTTCTCCAGGGACCGGTCCCTTCTGATAACATGTCCAAAGTACCTGAAACAAAGTTTTGCCATCCTCACTTCTAAGGAGCATTCTGGCTGTACTTCTTCCAAGACAACTTTGTTCGTTCTTCTGGCAATCCATGGTATATTCAATATTCTTTGCCAACACCATAACTCAAAGGCATCAATTCAATTCTTCTTTGGTCTTCCTTATTCATTGTCCAGCTTTTGAATGCGTATGATACGATTAAAAATACCATGGCTTGGGTCAGGCACACTTTAGTCCTCAAAGTGACATCTTTGCTTTTTAACATTTTTAAGAAGTATTTTGCAGTGGATTTGCCCAGTGCATTACATTGTTTGATTTCTTGACTGCTGCTTCCATGAACACTGATTGTGGATCCAAGTAAAATGAAATCCTTGACAACTTCAATCTTTTCTCCCTTTATTATGATGTTGCTTATTGGTTCAGTTGTGGGGATTTTTGTATGTTAAGGTGTAATCCATACTGAAGGCTGTGGTCTTTGATCATCATCAGTAAGTGCTTCAAGTCCTCTTCACTTTCAGCAAGCAAGCTTGTGTCATCTGTTTTTATCACAAGTGTTGTATCACAAGTTTTTAATGAGTCTTCTACCAATCCTGATGTCACATTCTTCTTCGTATAGTCCAGCTTCTCAGATTATTCGCTCAGCATACAGATTGAATAAGTATAGTGAAAGTATACAACTCTGATGCACACTTTTTCTGATTTTGAACCATGCAATATCCCCTTGTTCTGTTCTAATGACTGCCTCTTGGTTTATGCACAGGTTCCACATGCCCACAATTAAGGTTCTGGAATTCCCATTCTTCGCAATGTTATTCATAATTTGTTATGATCCACACAGTCGAATGCCTTTGCATAATCAATAAAACACAAGTAAACATATTTCTGATATTTTCTGCTTTCAGCCAAGATCCATCTGACATCAGCAATGATATTCCTAGTTCCACATTCTCTTCTGAATCTAACATGAATTTCTGGTAGTTCTCTGTCAATGTACTGCTGCAACCATGTTTGAATTATCTTCAGCAAAATTTTACTTACATGTGATATTAATGATACTGTTCAATAATTTCTGCATCTTGTTGGATTGCCTTTCTTTGGAATGGACACAAATATGGATCTCTTTTAGTCAGTTGGCCAGGTAGCTGTCTTCCAAATTTCTTGGCATAGACAAATGAGCACCTCTAGTGCTGCATCCACTGCATAAATTTGTTGAAACATCTCCATTGGTATTCTGTCAATTCCTAAAGCCTTGTTTTTCATCAAGGCCTTCACTGCAGCTTGGACTTCTTCCTTCAATACCATCAGTTCTTGATAATATGCTACCTCCTGAAACAGTTGAATGTCAACCAATTCTTTTTGGTACAGTGACTCTGTGTATTACTTCCGTCTTCTTTTGATGCTTCCTGTGTCATTCAATATTTTCCCAGTAGAATCCTTCAAAATTGCAACTTGAAGCTTGACTTTTTTCTTCAGTTCTTTCAGCTTGAGAAATACAAATCTTGTTCTTTTCCCTTTCGGTTTTCTAACTTTAGGTCTTTGCACATTTCATTATAATACTTTACCTGGTCTTCTTGAGCTGCCCTTTGAAATCTTCTGTTCAGCTCTTCTATTTGATCATTTCTTCCATTCACTTTAGCTACTCTATGTTCAAGAGCAAGTTTCAGAGTCTCTTCTAACATCTGTTTTTCTCTTTCTCTCTTTCCTGTCTTTTTAATGACCTTTTGCTTTCTTCATGTATAATGTCATTGATGTCATCCCACAACTCGTTTGATCTTCAGTCATTAGCATACAATGCATCAAATCTGTTCTTGAGATGGTCTCCAAATTTAGGTGGAATATACTCAAAGGTCATATTTTGGTTCTCATGGACTTGTTTTAATTTTCTTCAGCTTCAACTTGAACTTACATATGAGCAATTGATCTGTTCCGAAGTCAGCCCTGGCCCTTGTTCTGATGATATTGAGTTTTCCATTGTCCCTTTCCATGGATGTAGTGGATTTGATTTGTGTTTTACATCTGGTGAGATCCATGTGTATAGTCACCGTTTAGGCTGTTGAAAAATGGTATTTGCAATGAATAAGTCATTGTTTTGCAAAAATCTACCATGTGATCTCCAGCATTGTTTCTATCACCAGGCAATATTTTTCAGCTACAGATTCTTCTTCTTTTTTTCCACTTTTTGCTTTCCAATCACCAGTAATTATCAATTGCATCTTGTTTGCAAGTTTGATAAATTTCAGACTGCAGTTGGTAAAAATCTTCAATTTCTTCATCTTTGGCCTTAGTGGTTGGTGCATAAATTTGAATAATAGCGTATTAACCTGCCTTTCCTCTTGTTGTTGTCAGTGGTGCAGTCGAGTGGGTTCGGACTCATAGCAACCCCACAGGACAGAGTAGAACTGCCCCATAGGGTTTCCAAGGAGTTGCTGGTGGATTTGAACTGCTGACTTTTTGGTTAACAGCCGAGCTCTTAACCACTACCCTACCAGTGCTCCGCGTTGTACTTCAGGATAGATCTTGAAATTTTTTTTTTTTTTTTTTTGGACAATGAATGTGACACCATTCCTCTTCAATTTGTCATTCCCAGCATAGTAGACCATATGAGTGTCTGAATCAAAATGGCCAATACCAGTCCATTTCAGCTCACTAATACATAGGCTTTTTATGTGTTCCATTTCATTTTTGAAGACTTTCAATTTTCTTAGATTCATACTTCATGCATTCCACGTTCCAATTATTAATGGATGTTTGCAGCTGTTTCTTCTCATTTTGAGTCAACTCAAAATTATCCATTTGGTTACTTCAAAATAGTAGAGTCAACATCAGTAATTTTCCCTTCCTCACTCTCTTTAAATGATTAATCATCAATTCCTATCAATTTTACTTTCTAAAAATCTCCCTAATCTACCCACTTCTCATTATGGGCACCATTGTCCCTGGCCTGGCTGACTGCCACAGTTGATTCTCCCTAAATCCAATCTTGCCTCTGTAACTAACACTGGCATCCATCCATCCTCTACCCTGCAGCTAGAATGATCCTTACACAGAGCAAATCGGATCACTGTACCCCATTGTACAGAATCCTTCCATGGCTCCCCAATACCTTCAGAATTATCGACTTTAGATTCATAAGTCTGACATTCAAGTGTTTTATTGTCTTTCCCCATTCCTTTACCTCATTGGCTAAATCTAAGCAATACTTAACTGCTGAAATGAGTCCAGTATGTTCCTTCCATCCTAAATTTAGAAATACTTCATTCTCCCTTTCCTGCACCACCTACCCCATTTCCCCATTTGGATGGGCTAATTCCTGCTGGCCTGTTGTGCCTCACCTAAACCATTAATACGTCTAACAATCTCAACTCCCTTCCTCCAGGCAACACTGGATTAGTTGCTCCAATTAGATGACACTGTGTTGTTGTTGTTGGGTACCGGCGAGTCAATTTCGACTTGTAGTGACCCGTGTGACAGAGTAGAACTGCCCCATAGAGTTTGCTAGCCTGTAATCTTTATGGGAGGAGCCATGGTGATGCAATGGTTAAGCACTTAGCTGCTAAGCAGAAGGTTGGCAGCTCAAACCCATCTGCTGCTCTGTGGGAGAAAGATGTGGCAATCTGCTTTTGTAAAGACTGCAATGGGTTTGGTTAATTTTCACAGGAGCAAATCTCCAAATTTGCTGGGTGGGTTCAAACCATCAATCTCTTGGTTAACAGTAGGTGTTTAGCCATTGCATCACCAGGGCCCCTTGATGACAATATTACCCCTTATTATTGTATTTCAATTATTATATTTTAATTCTACCAACTATAATTTATTTGGGAGCAGGGATTGAGTCTTATACATTTTTTTATTTCTAGGGCCTAGGTCGGGTACTCAAGTCATATTTGTACAATGAATAAATGAACAGTTCCTGATATATATTACATGCTCCATAACTAATAAATCAGAGAAAGCCAAGTTATGTTAAAAGGTTTCACCAAAAATGAGGAGAATGTCAAATGACTATAATTAAAGAGCTAGAAATAACTGCAAAATCTCGGTAAATGAGCAAGTCAAGGGAAAACAAAGCATTTCAGTTTGATGTTCATACATATGAGTAGCACAGGATGCATAAACAATAACAAGAGACATTGTAAAACACAGATGAGATAGCATATTTGGAATACATTTAGACTTAAGTAATTGCTCTACATCAATAGCCTTGTGCATTTGTGTACAGGAGTACAAATTTTATCACTTTAGTTTCTTTTTCCTCCATACACCTGTAGGAAAAAAAAATGGTTATAAAATAAACCTTTTAAGATTTCATGAGATATTTCATACATGGTCCCTCTAAAGGTTCTGTTAAGCCTCTTCAAAGGGGCACTTTTCTTCCAGAGCAAACTTGAAAGAACAGAACATTTATTCCAAAAGCAATTTCCATCCCCAGTTATTTTCTGTATTCCGTTGGCAGTGTTTTTCAACAGTTTTACTTGAATAAGAGCTTACTTGGTCCCAAACCAGTTTCTCCTGCTGCTTGTACCTGCAGTCAAGTCTCAGACCTTTGTGTGTGACCCTCTATCTGTTACCATGGAAATGATTATAATCACAGAAGTACACATTTTATTGCAAGATGAGTTCAGGTATTTATTAAGAATAAAATTAAATCAAACACTTACAAATGTTTTTAGAAATGCATGTTGTCTTGTTTCTTTCAGGATGTTCAAAGAAATTTAACAGTTTCCCCCACGGAACTTTTTATGTTTATAGGAAAATGTGAAAAACAAGTAAAGAATGGTAATGAGGGTGAGGATGATAACAATTCTTTTTTTTTTTTTAAGCAAAAAGAAAGTTTCCTTCGGCACATATTCAAAAAGGCAAAAGTGAAAAGTGGACAAGCATGTTTCCAGAGCCGTTATCTGCCCAACTCCGAGGAAATATTACAGAATAGACAAAAGTGAGAAAACGGACAAGCATGCTGCCACAGCCATGTTTTGGTCAAGTCCAAAGAATATTACAAAATAGTCAAGAGTGGAAAAATGGGCAAGCATGCTGCTAGAGGATGCCTGCTGGGTCCAAGGAACTTTACAGTCATCAGTATACAGTAACATTACAAACGGGCAAAATCATCGGAACCTTCACCTTTTCACAGATCGGCTAGAAACTGTGATCCTACATTTTGAATTGCCTTTCTTAGCAATCACTGGTACAGGTTTCAGTAATGACAGTCAGGAGGGTCTTCATAGGTCCAACACATTTTCTATTCACTACATGCTAACAGAAAAAGATAAGAGTGAAACATCTTTTGTGTTCTGTTTGATTGGCTATGGATGATAACAATTCTGGTAATTATGTAATATTATACAGTTTGCACCAAGCTGATTTACAGCAACCCTGAGGAGAAAGGATTAACTTTAACACCCTACCTTACAGATAAGAAAACAGACTCAGAGAAATTAATTCTCTAAAAACTGTAGTTTTGCAACCAGAAGAGGCATCATAGTTCATCTGGTACTAGTTCCTTTGTTTTGCAAATAAGGGATCTGATGTAGGTGACTTTACCAAGATTAAATATCTAGTTTAAAAAAAAAAAAAAAGTTGCCATTGACTTGATTTTCATGGTGACTCCATGTGTCTCAGAGTAGAACTGTGCTTCATAGAGTTTTCAATGGTGATTTTTCAGAAGTAGATTGCCAGAACTTTCTTCCCAAGCACCTCTGGGGTGAACTTGAACCTCCAACCTTTTCGTTAGCCGAGTGCGTTGACCGTTTACACTAGCCAGGTCCTCCTATATGCCTCCTAGCTGGTTGTTAACGGTGTTTCCTGATTTTCATTTTTCTGGAATTTCCCTCCTGGAGTGGAGTTCATCTATTACAAGGGGCTTTTCAATTTCCTCCAGTTTTGTTCCTTCACTCTGACAGCCTCCTCACCACTCCTACTGGAGATTCCAAAAAGCTTCTAAGAAAGGAAAATTAGCTCTTCACCACAGAGTGGTCACAGATTCATGGCACCAGAAGGCCTTTTTAAGGCATCTAAATTCAGCAAGCATCCATGAGATATTTTTACGTATCCATTAACATTGTGTACATTTTTTTCCAACCTGGGAACTATAACACAGTTTGTTTCAGTTTAAACCGAATTCCAAAAGCCTTATCTTTAGTCGGCACCTTCGTTTTCTCTATCTTGCACCCAAACCCTGCCTGCACCTTCTGAATTTTCTTGTCTCCGATCCTCTGAGTCTACCTCCCAAACAGGCAGAGTTTTCTGTTCAAGGGAGCACATGTCTGTTTTTGAGGCAATCACTATAGCCCCCTTCCTGGATATTTAGGTTACTTTGCTAGGTTTCCAATCAATTCCCTTTCTAACCAATCACTTATGTCAAACTAGTTTGAATCTCATTGGGCAAGAATAACTATCATTTTGTTTTTCACAGACATATTTCACCTATCACTCAGAAGATTCCACCTGTCACATAGTCATGGATTCTGGTAAGGAAATGGGGGCATTTCCAATACTTCTGGCTCTGTGGTAATATTATCTTTGTGAAAGGGCAACACAGGTGCTTTTCACTGCATGATTCCCAACCCTCTAAAGTGGTTCCCTGAAGTCAGCTTCAGCCTTTGATTCTCCCTCCTGAATTCACCCTTCACACCTCACCCCCAAACCTGCACCTTCCTTACTTCAGCCTCTTTCAAATAGTGCTGCCAGTGTTTGCTCTCTGAATGTATTTTAAGGTTGCAGTCCCCAGGTGTCTCAGCGAAAATTCCTAGGGCGGAGAACATTTAGAGTTCAGCATGTGTTTTCATAGTCAACAGGAAAAAAATTCCTCCTCTATTTCTAATGGACTTTCTTCAGTAATACGCTTCATGGCACCCCTGGATGTGTGGGAGACGGACGTTGCCAGAATATTTCTTGTTTACGGCTTTTGTTGCTTTGACACATTTTATTTTATGGCAACTTTAATCATGTGTGTCCTATTCCTTCACCTCTGGCATTTTGCAAATATTCCATTTCTCTATCGCTGCTACCATAACTGCCTTCAACAAATTGCGATTCATCAAACTGCTTCCCCCATGCTCCTCTACTGCATCTACAGGGGAAACCCCGAAGGAGAACTGCATCAAGCAAACAAGGCGATGCTAAATGTTCGTGAGTGAGAAAATCTATTAATTAAAAAGAGGAGGAGAGAGGGAAGAGGAAGTAAGAAAAATGACGTGTAGAAGTTAATGCAGCCCCAAGACACCACTGGCAATAACTTATGCGCTGACAGTTTTAACAGGCTTTATGAGTCTGTTTACTCTATTCGTGGCTATTCATGAAAAAAATGTGCTATCAAATATAACAACACAATGTACATGTGTTATCTTAAAGATACAGTGAGTCAATAAATCATACCTGAGCTTTAACAATATTATATTTTCCTTTCTTATATATTCACAGAATAATGGAAGTGGAAATGAGAAAGAGCTAGAGAGAGAACAGACCAATAGGTTATCCATTCAGTCTTGCTCTGACAGAGGATCCGTTTAGAGCAATACATCTTAGGTTTTGTCATCTGGAAATTAGTGCATTCTGGACGTCAACACTTTCCGACGGCTTTCCTTAGCAGTTTATTTCTGAAGAGCAGAGTTCTTAGATTCTAGTCACTTTCCATTAAATCCAGAACTACAATTTGACTCTGTTAATTTGCTCGTGCTCCTTCTTATTCTAATTCCCTGGGCCCTGTGTAAAAATTTTCCCCACTGTGCTTTGGACTATTCCCTGGTCCCTATTACTTATCCAAGATACACCAGTGGCTGGTTCACCTATTTTCCTATGAGGGAGTTCATAGGAAATATAGAATCCCTCCACTCCAAGTCAGCTGTTTGGTCCGAGCTATTTCCCCAACGGGGTGTGATTAGGACAATGTTCTGAAGACCTTTGCAAAGAGAAATGCTTCTATTTAGCTTCCCTGTTTCCAGCACTCTCTAAACAAGGGAGGTATTTGCCCATGAGATCCTGCAACTATCTCTCTTCACCCCAGCAGCCATTTCTGCCTATTGAACAGCTATGTTTCTGATTAATTTGTTCACATTTGCACTTAAATCTGAGCTATAAGTCCTGCTCCTGTTCTAAGATAGTGTGGCTCATTTTTATGGTTCTTCTTCTCTTCCTAACATTGGCATTATTTTCAAATTTCATTAAAGTGCTATTTACTCCCTTTTGTAGATCATTAATAAAGATTTTTTCATCGTGAGTGAAGCTAATGCTACAATTTACTAACTACCTCTCCTAAATGATCAATTCATTGTCATTTCAAACTACTGTGATGCTTTATTTGGAGCTCTTGTGGCACAGTGGTTAAGAATTACGGCTTGCAACGGCTTCTAACCAAAAGGTCAGCAGTTCAAATCCACCAGCATCTTCTTGGAAACCCTATGGGCAGTTTTACTCTGTCCAGTAGGGTCGCTATGAGTCAGAATCGACTCGACAGCAACAAGCAAGCTTGTGACGCTCTGTTTACAAAAGCTAGGACAGTTTTCAAGTTTTTTGGCCTTCAGGCCACTTAGTAAAAACCAAGAGTATATGATACTACAAAATGTTTTACAGAATGCGTTATTATTATCAAAAATAAATACGTCTAAAAAATGCTTTAGGGTGTGTGTGACATTGATAAAAAATACTGATTGTACATGTAGTTTCATTACGGTTTACCTCAAGATTGGCTTAAAGTGAATGGTCAGTATATACACATAGAATTAAATGTGCATTTTTAGATACACATTATTTGTTCAGAACTAAGTAATTTTAAATGCCTTAGTTTTGTTAAAGAAAATACATTTAACTTTATAAACATATAGTAGATGGCTAGAAAATGCCTGCATAGATGTCCAGAAATTTTGCTGTGCACTTTACATGTGTTAAGTCTAACCCTTGCAAGATTCCTCTGAGTCAGGGAGGCAGACCAAGACTCAGGGAAGCAACTTGTCACAGATCACAAAAAAAAATATTCAAAGGTAGAGACAGAATTAGAGCACAGGTGTATTTCCCCTACACCTGGTGGGGTGGACAGAGTATGGATTAAGAGAAGGAATCAGATGAGGGCACTCTTTCAGTAGTCTAGGTACAAACAAAGGTACAGAGCAGTGAAACAGCATGGCACACCCTGGGAACATAATAAATGAAGAATAGGTATGGTGGGAGCTGCAGTGATTACCATGGGACCTGTAAGCAGAAGCCTGGTCATAGAAGACCTTGTTTTTTGTTTGTTGCAGAAAAGAGTTTAGTTTTTTTTTTTTTTTCCTGCTGGGAAAAAGGATCACTCTGGCTGTAGCATGAAGAACTGCTTTGAGAATAATAAGACATAAGAAAAGCTGCTAAGAAGATACTGCAATAGTCCAGGTAAACCATGATGATGTCCTGAACAAGGTAGGGGCAGTGAGAGCAGAAGTAATGAGTAATGCAACTCATTAATTTGTGAAGGAAAGGTAAAGTGGAAATGCCTCACTGCTGCCAGGGTATATGGTGGTGCCAGCCACTGAAACAAAAATGTAGAGCCAGGAAATTGTTATAGAAAATTGCATATGTATTACGATGGTAGGTCACTGAAGAGTAAGGGAGAGATGGGTTGGATGACATTGACTGGAAATCTTAAGCTCAATTTTAGCATTTATTAAGTTTAATGAATACATCCAGTCCAGTAGGATATTGTGGTAAGACCACTGGTTTCGATGAGATTGCCCAGGAACAATATAAAGTTCTGTGTTCTCAACTTTGAGAATTTAAAATATATATATATGAATACCCATATTTTGTTGTCGTTAGGTGCTGTCAAGTCAGTTCCTACTCATAGGGACCCTATGTACAACAGAGCAAAACGCTGTCCAGTCCTGCGCCAGCCTCACAATTGTTGCTATGTTTGAGCGCTTTGTTGTAGCCACTGTGTCAATCCATGTCTTTTAGGGCCTTCATATTTTTGACTGACCCTTTACTTTGCCAAGCATGATATCCTTCTCCAGGGACTGGTCCCTCCTGATAACATGTTCAAAGTACCTGAGATGAAGTCTCACCATCCTCGATTCTAAGGAGCATTCTGGGTGTACTTGTTCCAAGACCGATTTGTTTATTCTTCTGGCAGTCCATGGTATAGTCACTATTCTTTGCCAACACCATGATTCAAAGGTATCAATTCTTCTTCAGTCTTCCTAGGCCTTACCTTAGATAATATGATTTAATAGTTCTAAGGTTAAGCTTGTGTTAAAAGAATGAACCAACAAATTAACAAAAACACTTCCCAGGCAAAATGAAACACATTTATAGAACCTCTACTGGATGGATGTAGCATTAAATTCTCTAGGTTAACACTGTTTCACTGTTTTGAGTGTTTTTCAAACTATGGGTCACAATCTATTGGTTGGTCATGAAATCAATCTAGAGGTTTGCAATAAGTGTTTTTAGTGAAATTTAACAAAACAGAAAATATTAGACCTAATTTTACATAGAAGAGTATTGTTTTCTGATGTATTTGTGTAGACGCATATGTATATTTGCACGCACATGTGTATGTGCATGTATGTACCAATTTATAATGTAATATTAAAGTTTTTTTTTTACAGTCAAAAAGTTTTAAAGGCTCTGTTGTAGATGACAAAATAAATTAAGACAAAATTTTAGAATTTATATTTAATGTCAAAGTGGTCAAGTTCTTTGGAAAAAACTGAGCCAGATATTAAGAAACAAGATTCTATTTCTAGCTTCATTACCTATACATTGCTGGTTCCTGATCAAGCTGAGACCTCTAAATTGCTTTATTTATAAACAGGGAAAACAGTAACACTTGTTCCTCAATGACAGCAATTTAATAAGATGGTTTATGTCAAGTGCTTCGAAATCTGAGTAAAATAGACTATAAACAAAAACATCACATTAATTTATTTAATTTTTGGAAAAATATGCCCAAATTATTTGGAACAACTCTTCTTTGACTCATGAATTTTATTGTAGAGCTTTCTCTTTCCTGTGAAATAACAACTTTTGAATTATATTTTATAGTTTACAATGAACCCTTACATGTATAATTTTGGCTCCCAAGGCAAGTCTATGAGGTAGGCAGGACAGGTTGTTTTTTCTGCGTTTTAAAAATGAAAAACTCAGTCTCAGAGGGGTTAAATGACTTATTCATGGTAACCACAGCATAATCTCTCTCAAATATTAACAGCTATTTCGGATAAAATGATTACTATTTTAGTTTGTTTTCAATAAGCATATTAATAAACTTCTATGAAACTAATGAAAAGGATGCCTGTTGGTGCAGTGGTTAAGCACTGGGGTGCTAACCAAAAGATGGGCTGTTTGAACCAGCCCCCCCATGGAAGAAAGATGTGGCAGTCTACTTCCATAAAGATCATAACCTTGGAAACCCTTTGGGGCAGTTCTACTCTGTTCTATAGGGTTGCTATGAGTCGGTATTGACTCAACAGCAATTTTTTTTGGTGGGGGGGTGTTTATGAAGCTAATGAGAGGTTCCTGGGTGGCAGAAACAGTCTGTGCCCATCTACTAACCTGAAAGTTGGAGGTTTGAACCTACCCAGTGGCACAGTGGAAGAAATGTCTGGCGATCTGCTAGTCAAGAAAGCCACATGGAACATTTCTACTCTGTAGCACATGGGGTCACCATGAGTCAGAATTGATTCAACAGCAACGAGTTTGGTTTTTTAGTTTTTATGAAGCTAATGATCTAATGACATTTTCCCCCAACCATCATCCAGTTAAGCCAATGTTGTACACAGATACTTCAAATACTGTATTTTTATGCAAATAACACACACCTTCTATGTTTGTTTGTAAACTGCTCCCTTCCCCCCTTGAGGTATTTTCATTAGTGTGCTACTCTAATTTTTTTTACAGCAACATGTACTAAAAAGTTGACATAGCAGCACTTATGAAAGTACCTCATGGGGGAAGGGAGCAGTCAGCAAACAAAGATAGAAGGGGTGCATTATTTTCATAAAAATACCACAATCCTATTTTGCTAATAAAATACATTTCTTTCATGGTTTTGAACAACTCTTGCAGGAGAGTTGATACTCATACTTTTCCCCTTCTTCTTTGTTAAGAGAACCTCATTCTAATCCACATATTTATACCTTAGAGAATATAATTCTATTCTTAGCTCAGGGGAAAATCCTGAACAGTTTAACTCGATCAAGTATATCCTATTCTCCTTATAATTATTGGTTTACAGATGGGCATATGGCCCATTCCGACCCCAAGAAGGGGATCTCCTGAGTCTAAGGGTAGGAATTTATAGAACGAAATACAAAGAAAGAGACTGTCATTTTATTCCTCTGAATGTTGACATATCAGGATGTGACAACTGAAACTGCTGCAGCCATGGTTGCAACCATAGGGAAGCTGACCTGAACACCAAGACAACTTCCTGAAGCTGTGACAGTGGGAAAATGGAAAGAACTTTAATTTTTTATGACGTTGCTGAGCTGCTAAGCTACACAACCTTGGAGTCATTTTTTCTCCAAGACTATTTATATGTGAAACAATCAACCTTCTCAAGACTCTAAGCATTCTGAGTTGTGTTTTTTGATACTTGCAGTCAATCATATCTTACATGATAAAAAAATCTCCATTACGCTGGTCTAAGAGTCAAACTTTTGAGATGACGTATTTTAAGTTTATATTTTATTGTGTTTTGTTTTACCATTTTGTCAATAATTTAAACATATTCTAATTCATCCTGCATTATTTTATTCATTTATTCTAAATACTATTTGCCTATTTTTTTTCATTGAGTGACTGTTTTCCAAAATTTTTAATATCTTTAGAGAATCCAATGTTTTTATAAACCATTCAGAAATACACTGGATAAGTAATATATATATATTTACGTGCGTGTGTATGTTGTGGATTGAATTGTGTCCCCCAAAAATGTGTGTCAACTTGACTAGGACATGATTCCCAGTATTGTGTAGTTGTCTTCCATCTTGTGATCTGACGCAATCACTTATGTGTTGTAAATCCTTACTTCTATGAAGTTCATGAGGCAGGATTAGAGGCAGTTATGTTAATGAGGCAGGACTCAGTCTACAGAATTAGGTTGTATCTTGAGTCAATTGCTTTTGAGATGTGAAAGAGAGAATAGAACAGAGAGGAGAGTGACCGTCTACCACCAAGCAAGAAGCACCAGGAGCGTCCTTTGTTCCCACGGTCCTTGCACTAAGAAGCTCCTAGACAAGGGGAAGGTTGATGACAAGAATGTTCCCCCAGAGCCTACAGAGAGAGCAAGCCTTCTCCTAGAGCTGGCACCCTGAATCAGACTTCTAGCCTCCTGAACTGTGAGAGAATAAATTTCTTACTTAAAACCATCCACTTGTGCTATTTCTATTATAGCAGCCCTAGATAACTAAGACTATCTATCTATCTATCTATATATTTATACCTATATATATAGACAGAGAGAGACCTGGTGGCATAGTGTTTAAGAGCTATGGCTGCTAACTAAAAGGTCAGCAGTTCAAATCCACCAGGCGCTTCTTGGAAACCCGATGGGGCAGTTCTACTCTGTCCTATAGGGTCGCTATGAGTCGAAATCAGCTCGACAGCATTGTTTGGTTTTTTGGTTTTATATATATACATATATATATATACGTATACTTATATAGATATATAGGTCAAACTGTCGACCTATATATACACACACACACACACACACTTATATAGATATATAGGTCGAACTCCCTATATATATATGCTTATATATATATATAAAATATATAAATATATATATATATATATATATAAAATGAAAAAACCAAATCCGTTGCTGTCGAGCTGATTCCGACTCATAACAACTCTATAGGACAGAGCAGAACTGCCCCATAGGGTTTCCAAGGAGCGCCTAGTGGATTCGAACTGCTGACCTTTTGGTTAGCAGCGCTAGCTCTTAAATACTACGACACCAGGGTTTCATATATATATATGTATATATATGGACTATGGCTGATAATATATATATCACATGCTAACAATCTTTCCCAAATACTTAATTTTGAAAATATGTAACTCATTTCAGACTATTTTTACTTCCTAGGCTTCATATGCATAACACAGTTAATGTGTTAGAAAAGAGGTTACCAGCCAAGTCAATGGACATGAGGTAGACAAGAATGACATTGGAATGGCATCTAACACCTTCTGAAATTACATTCAAAATCACTTTCATATGTTTATGTGTATTTTTTTGGTACACCGTCTACGATTTTTATCAGAGTCTTAAAGAATTAAGAACTACTGTGCATGATAAGGAACCATTGTGGTGCAGTGGTACGAGCTACGGATGCTAACCAAACGTCGGGAGTTGAATCCACCAGCCACTCCTTGGAAACCCTATGGGGCTGTTCTACTCTGGTTCTGTAGGGTCGCTATGAGTCGGAATCAACTCGATGGCAATGGTTGGTGTGTCTGTATGTGCATAATAAAAGGAATCCTGTTCCTTTAGTATTCTTGAATCAGACTGAACACAAGCCAATAGTGTTCAGTGGAATAAAAAAAAAATCATTTAATCTGTGATTTGTTACTTCATACAAACGTATCTCGTTTATGTGGTTAACATAAAGGCTACTCCACTTCATTTAGTGGAGGCTGGAAAATACCAGAAGCACTACATCCTTTTCAGAAAGGAAGGCATAAGTTAGACAATTGGATTTTTTGTTCTGCACCAGTTCATTCACAGCAATATAGAGTGGCTTAATTATCTTTCCAATATTCAATAAAATAAGCATATAAAAATGTAGAAAAATCTGTGGAATGTTGTATTCATAAAGCTATACTGTTAAACTTGGGAAGACTAAGCCTGACACACTTACCATAATGCCTACCGTTCCAGGTTTATCTATGAAATCCCCACTTCATTCTCTACTCCATCCACTCTTAGGCTATAGCTATAAAGGAAGTACTTTCCTCTCTAGAATTAAAGCTTCTGTTTCTCTGTGCCTTTGCATATACCATTCCCTTTTCCACAATGTTCTCTCCTCTCTCATTCACTGGTTGCCCAGCCTATTTCACATCCTATCCATCAGTTCAGCATCACCTCATCTGAAAAGAAGCTTCCAAGAGAAGTATGGCACTCGCTCCTTTTTGCTCTCCTAGAGCCCCAGGCATTCTTTCAACAAATATTTATCCAATACCTCTAAGCACTGAGGACAGAGAAGTGGTCAAAATAATACTCTTATTCTCATGGAGATAATATTCTAGTGAGAGTAGATAGATAATAAATAAATAAGTACATAATATATGACAGAGGTCATAAGTGCTCTGAAGAAAAAGAAATCAGGGTAAGAAGAGAGTGAGCTATTGTAGACAAGGTGGAGAGGAAAATCCTCCAAGACAGTGTAACATTTGAGAAAAAATCCAGAATTAAGTGAGTGAATAAGGCATGTGGCTGTTTAAGGAAAGAGTATTCAAGGAAGAAGGAACAGTAAATGCATAAGCTAGGTAGTGGGAGTATATGTGTAATATCTGAAGAAAAGAGATGGAAGCTTTAGTGACTGGAATGAAAGGAGTGGAGGGAAAGTGAGAGAAGTAGAAAGCTGAGGTCAGAAAAGTAGTGTGGTGTTGGCTGAGTCTCTCATAAGCTCTAGCTAGGATTTTGGCTTCTATTTTAGTGAGATGAAAGCATTGAAAATTTTTGAACAATGTTTGAACTTGGTCTTATTTCTATTTCTAAAAGTTCACTCTAGTTCCTGTGGAGAGGATCTAGGCTTATCAGTGAGGAAGCAGGGAAACCATATAAGAGACTACTGACTGCAATGATCTGGGTGAAAAATGATGGTGTGAGCTTGTTTTAGGGTGGCTGCAGATCCGTAGAAGTGGAGATAATGAGTACTGACAACTCTTTTAAGGAAATGTGATGGTTAATCTTATGTGTCATTTGGCTAGGCTATGATTCCCAGTGGTTTGGCAGACACAATGTAATCACTTTCCATTTTGTAATCTGATGAGAGCAGCCGATCAGTTGAAAGGGGAGTTTCCTTGGGGGTGTGGTCTGCCTCCAGTATATAAATGGACGTTCTGTCAAAGCTTGCTCTCTTTCTCAATCCTACACTCTTCTCATTGCCTGACCTCTCGTTCTTGGGATGTAAGTCTGTGGAAGTCTCTAACCTGCTGCCTGACCTGAAGATTTTGGGTTCATCAGTGTCTTAGCTATCTAGTGCTGCTATAATAGAAATAGCACAAGTGGATGGCTTTAACAAATATAAGTTTATTCTCTCACAATCCAGTAGGCTGGAAGTCTGAATTCAGGGCGCCAGCTCTAGGGGAAGGCTTTCTCTCTTTGTCAACTCCAGAGGAAAGTCCTTGACATCAATATTCCCCTGGTCTAGGAGCTTCTTAGCACAAGGACCCTGGGTCCAAAGGACACACTCTGTGCCTGGCAGTACTTTCTTGGTGGTATGAGGTCCCCCTGTCTCTCTGCTCACTTCTCTCTTTCATATCTCAAAGAGATTGTAGACTGAGTCCTACCACATTAACATAACTGCTTCTAATCCTGCCTCATTAACATCATAGAGGTAGGATTTACAACACATAGGAAAATTGCGTCAGATGACAAAATGATGAACAATCACACAATACTGGGAATCACAGCCCAGCCAAGTTGACGCACATTTTTGAGGAAAACAATTCAATCCGTAATGATCAGCCACTCAACTATGTGAGCCAGCAGAGGTCTTCAGCCTGTTCCCTGACCCACAGATTTGGGACTTTCCAGCCCCACGATTGTATGAACCATTTCCTTGAAGTAAATTTCTCTCTATATATAGCTATATATGCGTCACTGGTTTTGCTCCTCTAGAGAACCCAGACAGGAAGTTTGCTAGAGAAGAAAGCAGAGAAATGGTTAATTTGCTGGAAAGGCAGTGAGGTCAAAGGATAATTTTAGGAGATGTTACAGCATATTTCATACTGATGGGAATGATTCAGTTAAGAGAAAATTTTTAATGATGTGGGATTGACATGGGTCAATTGTCTTTTCCTTCAGTAGATGAAAGAGAGAGGGATGCAGGACATGAAAAGATGGACTGGCCTTGATAGGACCAGGGGCAATTCAAATACAGTATTGGACAGGGATGTAGAGTACCAGGTACAGACTCAGGTGGGGCAGTAGACTTGGTGGTACAACTATCTGGAAGGTCTTTTCCACATCTATAGGAGTGAAGCAGTGGTGGGGGGAGGAGGGCAACAATAGAAGGATGTGGAATAAGTTGTCCCAGATGTGCCAGAAGCAGTTGACTGAAGAGACATATTATGTTAGCTGGGCAGGACTAAGGGTTCTTTTGACATTCTTGGTGCTGAATTTAAAGTGAGATCAGTCAGCATGTTAGTGTGTTTTATACCAGTCTCAGTCAGCTGCTAGGATGCCAGCATAAAGTAAGAGAGAAATTGGATTTAATCAGGATGAGGTCTTGTCAGATGAATTTGATGGAGAAAGAGAGTGGCAGGGTTACTGAGAGGGAATGAAAATAGTTGCTTATAATAATGAACCACAGAATTAACTGACTAAAGAGGGAAGTGAGGACATGTGTAGCTTTGGGCAGTGAAAAAAGGATTCAAAGAATGACTGAAATAATAGAACTTGAAGGAGTGACCTGGAGAAAAAGTAGTGATCAAAGAGTAGGTTAACTGAAACTGGGTTTTGAGTGGTGGCGCTGTGTTTAGTGTAGCTGTGGGGAGTTGGAAGACAAGCCTATGCATGTTGTATTGAGTGTTCTATTACTCTGGCAGGCCCCTGAGCGGCACAAAGGGTTTATGCTTGACTACTAATCTAAAGATTGGCAGTTCAAACCCACCCAGCAGTACCTAGGAGACAGGCCTGGAGATCTGCTTACATAAAGATTATTGTTGTTGTGTGCTGTCGAGTTGATTCCAATTCATAGCAACCCTATAGAACAGAGTAGAATTGCCCCCATAGGGTTTCCTAGGCTGCAATTTATCTGCTCCTGTAAAGATTGCAGCCTTGGAAACCCTATGGGGCAATTCTACTCTGTCCTATAGGATCGCTATGAATCCGAATAGACTTGACGGCACACAACAACAGTCTTTATGGGAGCAGATTGCCAGGTCTCTTCCCTCACAGAGCCGCTGGTGGGTTCCAACCACTGACCTTTTGGTAGCAGCTGAGTGCTTAACTATTGTGCCACCAGGGCTCCTTTATTAACCAGTAAATGCACAAGCTTGGAGGTGGGAGTATACTTGGAATGTTTAAAGAGACAGAAGCTTTTGTGAGTGGAATAAAGGGAATAAAGATTACAGTCAAGAAAACCCGATGAAGCAATTCTACTCTGTAACACATGGGGTCACCATGAGTCAGAATTTACTCAGTAGCTACTGGTATTCTCTAGCAGAAGGAGAAAGCACACTGTGGGAGAATATTAAACAATTCACAGAATCCCTGGGAAGGCCAGAGAATCACTGGAGGCTATCCAACCAGGAACCACACCCAAATTACAATGAAAGATTGCTAACAGGACAGTCTTCAGCTGCTGCTAGGACCAGTTCCCACAAATATTCCTGCTTGTGCAGATCTCAAGGTGCAACTGTTGGAACCCATGCAATATACTGGCTATTTCCTTGTCTCCCTAACCAGAAAAATAGATTCTCTGTTGTGCCTCTTTTGTCCTGTCTTACGTTTCCTAATCTAAATTTGCTTGGAAATGTTCTTCTGGGAGAAACTCAGATCACATGTTGGGCTCTACTTATAAATGAAGTTTGAAAACTAAGTTTCTGGCATCTACCTTGGAGCAGTTCTACTCTACACACATGGGGTCTCTGACTCATGGAGACCCCATGTGTGCAGAGTAGAACTGCTCCATAGAGTTTTCAAGGCTGTGACCTTTCAGAAGCAAATCGCCAGGCCTGTGTTCTGAGGTGCCTCTGAGTGGGTTTGAACTGCCAGTCTTTTGATTATTAGTCAAGCATTCCTTGTTTGCACTACCCAGGGGCTCTGTACCTTGGATATATCAAAAAAAAAAAAGAAAAAAACTTGTTGCCGTCAGGTCGATTCTGTAGGACAGAGTAGAATTGCCCCATGGGGTTTCCAAGGAGTGGCTGGTGGATTCAAACTGCTGACCTTTTTGTTAGCAGCCTGAGCTCATAACCACTGTGTCACCAGGGCTCCACCTTATATATATATATAGGTCTCAAAATGGGAGAAATTTTCCAAACATAAGCAGGGTATTCAGGGGATAGTGGCCAGTCAACTCCACCAAAAATATAAACTACAAATCTCTACCTATTTACTGTTATATTCACAGCAATTTACATAATACATAATAAAAATAAGTATTCAATAATTTGTGCTGAAAATGAATGAGTTACTACTTCTTTCATGCATAGCTATTTGCTGTCTGTTTGTTTTGACACCTGGCTCCCACCTTTACTGATACAATAAACTAAACCAGGATTATCTTGGAGCTTTAGAGTACTGCCTTAGCTTTCTTGGTTTGTTTGGTACAGGAACATTTCTTTGAGGAGTTGATCATCTGGGTGCCCAGTCACTTCAACACAACTCTCCTAAGAAGGTCCTAGATCTCTGGCAATGCTGGAGAATATAGAGCAGAGTGAGAATTCATTCACTAAACAAGCATTTATTGAACCCCTACTGGGGCTAGGTATTCTTTTTGGTGTTGGGAATACAGCAGTGAACAAAAGAGATAAAAATCTCTGTTCTGATGGTGTTTACAATTCCAGAAAGAAGGCATGCTTTTTAATTACAATTATGTTTAAATTAAATAATTACAAAATTAGAACATGTTTATTGTTTGGCAAAAATGGATAAAGAAAAAAAAATCATCTAAACTGCACCAATGCAACTCTTTTGCTTTTTGGTATATATTCTTGAAGTTTTATTCTAAGCATATAAACAAATATTTTATACAAAAGGAATGTTACCCAAACATATAGTTTTTTATTTTGCTTTTATTCACTTGACACTAGTTTATGAATATTTTACTATATCATTATATAGTTTTTACAACATTTCTGAAAGTGTACATATTATTCTGTCATATGAGTGCCATAACCAGACCTCTTTTGTTGCCACTTAGGTATTTTCCAATTTTTCATTATTATAAACAATGCCATAGTGAACATCCTATTGCATATATACCTGCACATTTATATAACTGGTTTTTAGACTAATTTCATAAACATGCAATTGCTAAGTCAAAGAATAACCATATTTCAAGGCTGCTCATATTCATGACAAATTGCTTTTCCGAAAAAAAAACAAAAGTATTAGTTTCAGTCTCAGCTGCAGTGTGTACGAGAATATATATTTCCTACACTCTCGCATAGTCTACTTTTTGACTAGTAATCAACTTCTGATGATTCAGCCAGTGACTCTCCTCAGTAGGGAGAAAGGTAGCTGGCAGCTGTCACTAGATGATAAGTCAACAGATTTTTCAATACATGCCATTTATCCACAAGGATTACCCTGTGCCCAGTGGATCCTTACCTGTCTCATGCTGATAGAAATGCTTAAGAAACTTCTGAAGAAATAAAGAAAAACAGGAAAGCGAATCTATCAATAAGAATCACCCTTATTATTACTACCAATCAATGTTTTCACTAATAAACATTATTAATTCCATTAAAAATATATTTAGACTACGTAAGTATTGACAAATAGAATTTAGCTCTATAGATATCTTTGCACCAGGTACACAGAGCAATCAAAGGCACATGGAAATATAGTTGAGATTAAATATTATGCTTCCCTCATTAAACAGTAAATACTGAACATTTAAGAAAATGTATTCCATCCCTTGGAATGTCCACATCCTATCCAGGCATAATCTGTAGAATTCCAAACAAGAGATGATACTTATGAGTAGTCATTTTTCTTATATATTTTGTCTATTTCCCAAAATATAATAGTTAATACTTACTGATGTACACCAAGTACCAGGAACATCACAAGCATTAGCCTAACGGCACAGCAACAACAATCTTGATGAGAGCAGATCACCAGGTCTTTTCTCCCACAGAGCTGCTTGCTGGTGGATACCAACCACTGACCTTTCGGTTACCAGCCGAGTGCTTAACCATAGTGCCATTTTAGGATTAAAATATTAGGATTTGAATGACCTAACTAAGGTTACTTAGATAATAAGTTGTAGATCCTGAACTTGAAACCAACTTTATCTTATTTCAAAACCCATATAAATTCAACCATTATACCAAACTGTTTCCTGAGGTGTGGCCTATGATCACTTAGCATAGTTAATAATAATAAGTTCCAGTGAGAAAGCCCCAGAGATTACTTGCTGTTAATTCAGAATTAATCCCCTCCAATTTACATATCTCTGTTACATAAGATTCCAGGGAAATGGGGAGAGCCAATCAGAGCCTCTGTGAAGTATCAAAACCACTAAGAATACACAGCCCTTTGTTGTTATTATAACAATTCTAAGGACTAAATAATATTAATTCTTTATTTCATAGACAAATTAAGTGACTTATCTAGCTTTTAAATGGTGGAGCTAAAATATGAATCCAGGTCTCCTAAATCAAAATCTAATGTTTTCCAACTTATAAGATTGAGACAGAACCACTCTGACAGGGCCTAATTACTTTTTGAGACAGAGGTGGTTCCTTTCCATGGCTGGATTTAGTGAGTTTCAGCTGAACAAAAAGTTCCTGTGTCCTGTCCCACATGGGTCCTTTGCCCATAGCATCAGCCCAACAGACAGACCCATGAATCAGGCAGGCAGTCACCATCTTGCACATTATCTACAATGTCAGATATGAAGCACAGCCAACAAGTAGAGGCAGATCTAGCCAATGCCTAAAAATAAATGAAAGAGTTAATTGACCTATGCAGAAACATAAAATGCACAGAGAAATTATAAAAGTGTAAAAAGTATCTCACCGCTTGTCTTGTATCCCATACAGTCCCCTTAGCAAGATGTGCCATCCCAACATGAGTCCCATGCAAAGGTATCCCAATTAATAAGAGACCTTAGGCATCTCAACATGTGAAATAGCATTCAAAAGGTTTGCGATTATATAACATGCCATATTTCCCCCTCCCAAAAAAAGAGAAAAAGAAAAATCCCACTTTATAGCTCTTATTTAATTGCCCTCATAGACTAATCAGGAAAGAGAACCATGCTGTCTCCTCTCTCTAACCTTTTGATCTGCTCCCCACCAGGGTTGGTTTCACTTTCTCAAAACCACAAAAAGAATAAAACAAAGTGATCAAGGCTGAAGTCATTCCCTGTTCAGCTTCTTCCCTGACTTGACACACTTTCTACCACTAAGCTGAATCATGTAAGAGTTCTATGTAAAAAATCGCAGAGCTACTACCGCTAATTGTTACACAATTTCTTAGAAAAATTCCCCTTTCTTTAGATTGAACAATTTTTTTATTAAATGGATTACAACAGTTGTGCTATCTGATTACAATTAGAATTCTAGTTTGCACTAACTATTATGACCTCTATATACACAAGGAGTTTTTGCAGTTGACTTAGCTAGTTTGCAGCAAAAAAGGAGTCAGTTTTTGAGACAGTCCTTACGCCATGCAAAATATGACTGGAAATCTTATTAGGCTTTAAGCAGACATTGTGCTCTGTTATGAATACCAATACTATCAGTTCTCAAGTTTGCACACAAATTGTATAATTATTAAAGCCACTGTAGGGATTACTTAGAAAACAAATGTGACAGCATTTGTCATATTGATCCTTGCCTACGTACAAAGAACTTATGTCTTTCCTCCCCATAGCATTTTTTTTTTAACTGCCATTCAGTACTAACTTGAGAAACTGAATAATAACATTTTCAGAATCAGAGTTAGTATTTAGGCTGTTGCTGGGCATTTTAATATGTCAAGGAAGTAGACTTTAGTTCTTCTCTGGTGGAATAGAGGAGAAGCAGACTTCACTAATGCTCCTGCTTACCTTGTGGTTGTTGAGTGCCATCGATTCAGGATAATAGTGACCCTATAGGACACAGCAGAACTGCTCCATAGGGTTTCCAAGGCAGTAATCTTTATGGGAGAAAACTGCCACATCTTTCTCCCATGGAGCAGCCAATGGGTTTGAACCTCCAACCTTTCAGTTAGCAGCTGAGTGCTTATCCATTGCACCACAATATGCTATATTTTACTTCTCTCCTCGAACATCAGAGAATGGTCACTTTCTTGCCAGTTTTTGTCTAATTGTGTAATCTTTTTTAGCAAATTTGAATCAGTCAGGAGTGCTAGACTTCTAGAATTATATAGATTGTTGTATCTTGAATGGACTTTGGAGATTCATGAATCTACGTGCAATGAACTAAGTCCCAGAGAGGCAGAATGTGATTCTACCTTTTCTTTACCAAATACATTATTTTCCTATTCTGACTAGAAGCCTATTAAAGATGTCTTCTAAGAAGAAAAATAGAACAATAAATCATGAATATAGTCAATTATTATCCACTAAGTTGTTGTTTGTGCTTGAATAAGAGGACATTGCATTAAGAATTGTTTTTCGTATCACACCATTTGCTGGACATTTCACTTGATGAAAGAGGAAATATCTCTTGTACTATTTGCTCACGACTCTTCACAGATTCTTCACACCAAAAGAGTCACACAATTTAAGTTAGTTGCCTAATTAGAATTGGAAGTGATGGATATATTTTAAATGGCCCCGAAATTTATTATGGCGATAGTAAATTTTTCTTCCTCTTTGATTCCACATTTCTTTTTGTGTTTGGAATCTGCCAGAAGTCTCATCAAGAAGACAAGAATGTTCTCATGATTCTTTCACAGGAGAGTTCCAATCCATAATAACCAATATAAATGTTGCTTTCCGTTCCAGAGTTCAGTCAGAACATTGCTTCTTTATTATCTTGAATAAAGGAAACATGAAGCATGTTTTGTGTCAGGATGATTCACTTATCTTTCCCTTCAAAGAAGTTTCTCTCTTCTTCTCTTAATCTAGTCCATTTACCTGTACTATGGAAATTATTCCACCCCACTTTCTATGATAAATTAATCTCACGGGTCTCTCCCTTGCTTCTTCAATTAACCTCTCCATATTGGCTCTTATGTTTCCATCCTCAATCAGGCTCAGGTATCTCCTGTTTCAATAAATTTCTACCAATTATGCTCCATTCATTTAGCAATAACCTCTTTCTGATCATTTCAAATGTCGCTTTTTTGATTGATCTTGACCTTTCTTGAGATTCATTTCTGCCTTGATTTGAGTGGTGATGAGCAATCTTAAATTATTTTCCCACTTTTCTCTTCTTGGTTGTCTCTTATGTCTCTCAATTGTGTTTCTCAGGATTGTACCTTAGTTCTTTATTCTTCAATCTTTCTTCTGAGTCTCAAGATGATTTGAACCACTATCTTCAACTATCCCTTCTATATGGATGATTTCTGTGTTATTCAAGAAAAGCCCAATATTGGTACAAACAGCTCCTAAGTTTTTGGATTGCTCATGCAATGATCCCACCTAGGTGTTCCCAGTCAGTCGGCTCTCCTAGGCAGCTGTTCCACAAATGGTTCATTCCATCCACAAAAACCTCAGAATCCTTCACTAGATCCTCTACACCTGCTAGTGCATGTGAAAGAGCACATAACAGATTATGCAGGAGTTTTGTTTTGACTTAGGTTTTTTGGACTCAGCCTTGGAGGTGGCACCCATAACTTTGGACCTGCATTACATTGGCCATAACTCAGTGATATGATTACACCTAACTGTAAGGGAGGCTAAAATGTGGTGGCAATGTATACCAAGGAGGAAATGGAAATGAGTCCAAGTGAATACTTGGCAGCCTCTGCCATGACTCTAAAATCTTGTCTCCATCTCTGAGCTACACTTGAGCAAACCCTGTATTCACTAATGTCATGGTTTGAATTATATCCCCCCAAAAATGTGTGTATCAGTTTGGCTGGGCCATGATTCCTGGTATTGTGTGGTTTTCCTATATGTTGTAAATCCTGCCTCTACGATGTTAATGAGGGAGGATGGGTGGCAGTTGTGTTAGTAAAGCAGGACTCAGCTACAAGACTAGACTGTATCCTGAGGCAATGTCTTGAGATATAAAAGATAGAAGTGAGCAGAGAGACAGGGGGACCACATACCATCAAGAAAGCAGGGCCGGGAGCAGAGCGTGTCCTTTGGACTGAGGTCCCTGCGCAGAGAAGCTTCTAGTCCAGGGGAACATCGAAGAGAAGAAGGCCAACACAGAGAAAAAGCTTTTCCCTGGAGCTGAAGCCCTGAATTTGGACTTTTAGCCTACTTTGACTGTGAGGAAATAAACTTCTCTTCATTAAAACCATCCACTTGTGGTATTTCTGTTATGGCAGCACTAGATGACTAAGACAACTAATGTTATAGGATATCCAGGTGGAGTTTTCTGACATTCTCCTCCAATCTAGTAAGTTCAAAATTGACTTAATCATAAATCTATAAGCTTCATAAAACCTAAATTTTATTTTATGGATGAGAAAAATAACCATCAGATGGATTAAATGAAGTGCTAAAGACCATCCAGATAGAGTCGAGCACTAACACAGTGGAATCCCTGTGTGGTGAAAATGGTTAGCTGTTAACCAAAAGATTGGTGGTTTGAGTCTACTCAGAGGTACTTCAAAAGAAAGGCTTGGTGATCTACTTCCAAACAATAAGCCATTGAAAATCCTATGGAGGACAGTCCTACTCTCACACACGTGAGTCGGAATTGACTTGATGACAACTGGTTTACTAAAGCAGAAACCACTTTTCATAATTTCTACTTCCAAATGACTGTGTGGGACTATGCAAATGAGGTGCTTGTGGCTCCCCAAGGTGATTGGATATGTTTCTAATAATGTAAAAAAGGGCATGGCACCCTTGTGGGGGTGGAACCATGCAGATAAGGTGTATGGAACCCTAATGAGGGGATTGGTCAGTTTTGCCATCCCATTAGACTTAAAATGAGCCAGCCCAGAAGCAGGAAGGGAGGATCTTAACACCACCAAGAAAGATCCAGGATTGGAGCACATCCTTTGGACACAGAATTCCTGTGCTGAGAACCTCCTAGATTCAGGGGAGAGAGAAAGAGAGCTGTAACACCAGAGATGATGAGAGATAGTGAGAGGCAGTGTCAGTAAAACAGTGGCAGCAGAGGGAGCAGAACCAGGAGATTGACAGGAGATGGTGCGGTGGAATTCCCAGTACACAGAGAAAGAGAGCTGAGCAACTTTGGGCAGGAGGCTTGCTGGCAGATTGGGGTGCCTCCTGGCACTTATTGGTGGAGCTAGGCTCAATGTCATGAATTGAATTGTGTCCCCACAAAATACATGTTAACCTGGCTAGGCCATGATTCCCAGTATTGTGTGATTGTCCACCATTTGTCATCTGATGTGATTTTCTTATGTGTTGTAAATTCTACCTCTATGATGTTACTGAGGCAGGATTAGAGGTAATTATGTTAATGAGGCAGGACTCAATCTACAAGATTAGGTTGTGTCTTAAAGCAGTCTCTTTTGAAATATAAAAGAGAGAAGCAAGCAGAGAGACATGGGGACCTCATACCACCAAGAAACAAGAGCCAAGAGAATAGCATGTCCTTTAGACCCAGGATCCTTGTGCTGAGAAGCTCCTCAAAGATTGATGACAAGGACCTTCCCACAGAGCCGACAGAGGGAGAAACTCTTCCCCTGGAGCCAGCACCCTGAATTTGGACTTCTAGCCTCCTAAACTGTGAGAGAATAAATTTTTCTTTGTTAAAGTGATCCACTTGTGGTATTTCTGTTATAGCAGCCCTAGATGCCTAAGACACTCACAGACCCACAAAGCAAGAGAGCTAAGCAGCCTCAGGCTGAGGCTTGCTGGCAGAGTGGAGGGCCTCTGGGCACTTATCAGCAGAGCTAAATGAACTTTGTAACATTTGCCAGAGCAGGGCAGAGGCCGAGGGGCTAGAGAGAGGACTGCCTGTGGACATGGCTGAAAAGAGGTTGTCTTGATTGAAGAACTGTATCCTGAGCATTCCTGATCCTGAATTGTAACCTGCTACTTTCCTAATAAACCCCGTAATTGTGACTATTATCTGAGAGTTCCCTGTGGCCATTGCAACAAATCATCAAACCCAGTGGAGAAGTAGAGAGTGCTGTGGGAGAGATGGTTGGTGTTAGAATTATTAAAAAGGTTGGAGTGTGGAGGCATGTCTGACTTCAACCTCACAGGAGTCAACCTTGAGCTGTTGATCTTGATTCTCCTTCCCCCTTCTGAAGTTAGAGGAGGTCAGATGCCCCCACCATGAGTTTTTACAAATAGTGATAAGGAGAGGGGATTATCCAGTTTGAACAAGTAAAAGGAGAAGTATACCCAGATACAGGAAGAAAAACTCATAAAAGATCTTGAAATAAATGGTCAATGGGCTACAAGAAAATCGGATGAGTTGCAAAATTGAAGAGCCAATGTGGTCAAATACCACAGGAAAGGCAGTTAAAATGAGAAATTAAGTGTCCCCTGAATTTGACAGTTAAAAATACTATTGGTCTTTATTGTTTCAATTTTGTTGATTAGTGAGGATAGATGCTCTATTGCAAGACCGTGAAGAGATAGTAGGGGGTGGAAATGTGGAGAAAGTGTACATTATTAGTTCAAGGAGCTTCGTTGTTATATTAGTTTCCTAAGGCTGCTATAATAAAGTACCACAAAGAGGGTGGCTTTAAACAACAGAAATTTATTGTTTCACAGTTTAGGAGAGTTGTTGTTGTTAGGTGCTGTTGAGTTGGTTCTGACTCATAGCCACCCTATGTACAACAGAACGAAACACTGCCCAGTCCTGTGCCATACTCACAATCGTTGCTATGTTTGAGCCTGTTGTTGCAGCCACCTTGTCAATCCACTTCACTGAGGGTCTTCCTCTTTTTCACTGACCCTCTACTTTACCAAGCATGATGCCCTTCTCCAGGGACTGGCCCCTTCTGACAACATGTCCTAAGTACGGAGGGTGAAGTCTCGCCATCCTCACATCTAAGGAGCATTCTGGCTGTACTTTTTCCAGGACAGCCTTGTTCATTCTTCTGGCAGTCCGTGATATATTCAATATTCTTTGCCAAAAACATAATTCAAGGGTGTCAAGTCTTCTTTGGTCTTCCTTATTCATTGTCCAGCTTTCACATGTATATGAGGTGATTGAAAATACCATGGCTTGGGTCATGTGCACCTTAATCCTCAAAGTGACCTCTTTCCTTTTAATACTTTGAAGAGGTCTTTGCAGATTTGCCCAATGCAATATGTCGTTAGGCAGGTAGAAGTCCAAATGTAGTGTGCAGCAGGTCCACGTTCTCTCCCAAGGCTCTAGGGGAAGATCCTTTCTTGTCCCTATCAGCTCTGGTAGCCCAGGTGTAATATGGGTTGCAACTACTGCATAACTCTATAGTCGCTTGACCATCTGTTCTGTTAACTTGTGCTACCTTAACACAAATACCACAAGTGGGTGGCTTTAAAGACCAGATATTTATTTTCTCACAGTTCAGGGTGTGGCTATATGGAGAGGCCCTTCCCTGTCTATTTCAGCTTCTAGTAGCTGCCAGCAGTCCTTGTAGATTCATCTGTCTCTGCTCTCTGTCCGCCTCTTCTCCCTGTGTGTGTCTCTGTATTCATTCTGCTCTTTTTATAACTCAGAATCTATTAGATTTAGAACCCATCATACTCTGGTATGATTTAATTAACATAACAAAGAAAACCCTATTTCCAAACAGGATCATTTTTACAGAGACATACAAAAAAAAAAAAAAAACACTGTTGTCTTCAAGTCCATTCTGACTCACAATGACCCTATAGGACAGAGTAGAACTGCCACATAAGGTTTCCAAGAGTGGCTGGTGGATTCAAACTAGTGACCTTTCGGCTAGCAGCCAAGTTCTTCACCACTGCACCACCAGGGATTCATTTACAAGTATAGGAGCTGGGATTTCAATATATATTTTTGGAAGACATGATTCAATCCATAACTCCATCTTCCCACTGTCTGTTTCTGTGTTTCCCTCTTCTTTTATAAGGATATTACTCAGAAAAGATTAGGACTCACCTTACTCCAATATTCAGGTATAATCTCTTGTTAATTGAAGCCTTGGAGGCTTAGTGGTTAAAGCAGTCACTTGCTAACCGAAAGGTCAGAGGTTCAAACCCACCAGCTGCTTAGAGAGAAAGATGTGGCAGTCTGCTTCTATAAAGATTTAGAGCCTTGGGAACCCTATGCGGCATTTCTACTCTGTCCTATAGGGTTCATATGAGTCGGAATCAACTCTACGGCAATGGTCTCATGTTAATTAAACTAATAAAACCTTCAAAGACCCTATTTTCAAACAAGATCACATTCACTGGTACCAGGGGTTAGCATATCTTTTGGAGGGCCAAAATTCAATCCATAACCATTGTGAAGAGAAAAAGTCAGTACCAACCACCAGGAGATAAATGAAGCCTTCTCCACCTTCCGTCCACATGAATCATTCCTTTCTCAGAACTCATATTACAGTGAGAATCATGCTACTCCTTTCCCACACTTACTTGTTATATGCTCTAGCCACAGTGTGGGGCTGCACTGGTAAGCCCCTGGGCACAGTTCCCTACAATGTAGCACTTCACTGTGATCTAATTGTTTCATGGCACTTATGGTGTCTTCCCAGTTAAATTGGATTAGTCTCTTCAGCATAGAGACTGTTCATTCATTCACTCATTTATTCTTTCATGCATTTATTCATACAACTGTTATTTACTTGCCAGACATAATTCTAGGCACTGAACAAAATCAGCAACAAAATCATACCTTCATGGAGTTTTTAGTCTAGTTGGGGAGACAAAGAACACAAAAGATAAATAAGTAACCTATATGGAATACTTGCATAGTGATAGGCTGCTAGTGTCATGGTTAAGAGCACAACTTTAGATCCTGGTAGTCTGAGTTAAAACACATCTCTGACAGTTACCAGCTGTGTGACCTTGAGCATGTCAGTTAAACTCTCTGAGTTCCAGTTTCCTCATCTGTAAAATGGGACTAATGACATTGCCAAGCTCAAAACACTGTGATAGTGACTAAATAAGTTAATATTTTTTTCAGTGGTTACCTGGCTTGTAGAAAGTGTTATCTGCATGCTTGTTAAATAAATGCAAAGGAAAATAACATGGAGGCAATGGTGGTTCAGTAATAGAATTCTCACTCTCCATTTGGGAGACCCAGGTTTGATTCCCAACGAAGCCACCACCCCTCTGTCAGTGAAGGCTTACATGTTGCTATGATGCTCAACAGGTTTCAGCAGAGCTTCCAGACTAAGACATACTAGGAGGAAAGTCCTGGCAATCTACTTGAGAGGAGATTTTAGAATTTTAGGGAAGATAGCCAAGGAATGCCTCACGGGGAATGTGACATTTGGGAAGAGTGTTGACGAATGTAAGAAGTCAACTTATTTCAGTATCTCAGGGAAAATCATTTTAGACAGAAAAAACCACAACACAAAAGTGTCAAGACAGGTGTAGGCATAGTGAGTTTGAGCAACTCTAAGGAATCTGGTATAAGCACAGTGAGGGAGGGTGAGACTTATATCAGATACAGTCAGAGGGGGAATAGGAAGAGTAGATTAAGTGCTATTGGAGGGTTTGGGGCACAGAAGTATTAGGATTTTTGCCTTTCACTTTAAGGGGCTTGCTCTGGTTGTTAGACTGAAAATAATTTTGAATAAAGCAAGAAACCATTTACCAGGCCATAGCAACATATCAAATCAAAGATGTCGATGTCTTTGATCTGGGAGGTAGAAGTGGGAATGGGAGAAAGTAGTCGGACCAGGAATATATTTTGAAAATAAAGCCAATAGGATTTTTTGTCATATTGGATGTTGAGTGTGTTAAAAAGAGAAAGATCAAGGATTACTCCACAGTTTTAGGGTAAGCAACTGGAAGAATAGAATTGCAATTAACTGAGATGAGAACTACTACAGGAGAAGTAGGTGGAGAAGAAAGATCAGGGATGTGGTTTCGGATATATTAAGTGTGAGATGTCAATTGCCCATCCAAGTTGAGACATAAAGTACACAGTCAATTCTAGAGTTAAAAGGCATATACAGACTAAAAATATACATTTGGGAATTATCAGTGATGGATAGCAATTAGAGCCCAAGAGTGAATAAGATAACCTAGGGGGTGAGTATAGTTTAATAAAACAGAGAGAGAAACACATCGAAGAACTGATACCTGAAGTGCTCAAAGATTTACGGTAGAAACCAGCCACCAATATAAGAGGCTAGGAAGGAGCAGCCAGTGAAGTTGGGAGAAAATACAAAGCCAAGTGAAAAAAAAAGCATTTAAAGGAAGAGGGAGTAATCAACTACATCAAATGATGCCAATAGGTAAGTGAGAACCAAAATCTATGAGATAGATTTAGCAACTCAGAGGTCTTTGGTGAACTTGGAAAGAGGAGTTTCAGTGGAGTCATGGGAACACAAGCAATATTGGGTTGGGATTAAGAGATAATGGAAAATTGGAATTAGAGAGAGTGGGTATAGTTTTTTGCTGTAAAGAGGAGAAAAATGGGGTGGTATATTAAGGGTAAAGTAGATAAAGAGAAGTTAGATTTTTAACGGGAAAATATTTTTGTGCTAATGGAAAAGATTCAGTGGAGAAAAAGAATGATAAGACAAGAGAGCAGTAACATTTATCATAGCCATATACTTCAGAGAAAGAGCAGGGGTGAGATCTAGATCCAAGTAAAAATGTTGGCTTTTGCTAGGACACCACTTACCTGTGTTATGTATAGCACCTTACACAGAGCTAGGCAAGTACATACTAGGCATTTAATAAATACTTCCAATTGGATCCTGAAGTCCATTATTTCAATTACAAATTTCATGCCACTTCTGTCCACCTATTAAATTACTCAGTTTGATCATCCAATATCCAGATCTAAATAGGGGTTTTCTTTCATTATTTATTTATATATTTGCCACCATTTTTCCTAATACTCATTTATTTACCAAGTAATTTCCAGATAGTGTGACTCTCTTCTTAGAATACTATCTCCACTCCTTACCTTATATAAAGACTGAAAGTGTCATTATGGTGCAACTTTTCCAGAAACTCATGCAAGTGGAGAATGCTTATGGCCTCAGATTCACCTTAATCAACTGCTTGATCCTTATCTTACTACAAACTGGGACTCCTTGGACAATCACTTTGACTATCCACATCGTTACCAGAATCTTAAATTCTCTTTTCTCCTTTATTACTCTGTTACATGCACCTAAGCACTGCACCTGCTGATTAGACCAGTAATGAAGACATGGTTTCCAATCTCAGCTGGATCTTCAGTATCATTCATTCAGAAACCATTTACTCCTTTCTATTTGACAACTTTTCCCATAGTCCATAGTGGGTACTCAAATTTCTGTCGTCCCTATTTTCACTTTTCCGTCTCAGTCTAGGATTATCCAGTTCACTCATTAAACATTTACTGAGTCGAATGCTCTACTAAGCACTAGTGATGCATAGGTGCTTGTGTTCAAGGATCTCACGGTCTCAGAAAAAAAAAGGAGTAAGACTAAAAGAATAATAAAAAAAAAGAAACGTAAAAGAATTTAGATAGAAATAAAAAATAGTGTCTAATAAACTATGACCCATGTTTAAACAAAGTTGTTAAACAATTAAAGTGAGCACAGAAGAATAAAATCTCTGCAAGAAAGAGTCTGGAGAGATCTGGCAGAGAAGGTTATGTTTTACTGGGGCATTAAAAGATAGCCAGAAGTTCTACAAGTTCTATAAGAGGTTTAAAAGAAAGTAATTCTAAGCAGAGGAAATTATTAGAACCAAGAAAATGAGGCATTAAAGCATGGCTTTCTTGTGCAACAACCACAAATCAAGTGTTCTTGGAGTATATAGTATAAGCTAAGGAATCTGGACCAACTCTTTAGAAATTTGGAAGTCATCAAAAATTTTTAGAAGGATGGGTGACTCGTGTTCATGTGTCTATTTTAAAAATATTACTGGGTATTAGAGGACTTCCAGCAACATGGTGCTCTAGGCAGAAGTACTACTCCGCCCCTCCACAGCAAAGATCTGAAAAACTAAGGGAAACAGAGAAAACAGCAATCCTGAAATCCTAAACATCAAATGAAGAGATAAGGAACTCAGCCAAGCACCAAATGGAATATGAAACTGACAGAGAACAGAGAGCAAGGAGACATACATGGAGAGGTCCCCTATCAGCTAATGCAGCATGGATCCACCATCTAGGACTCCTATCAGAGACCAGCAAATTGGAGGTATGAGAAAGCAGTTTCACGGAGCTTCCAGCAGGAGATAGAATAACTGGTAAACAGCGATATAGGCTTTCCCACCCCCCACCTTCTTCACCCCCACTCAGCCTCCTCTGCTTCCCGCGGCCACAGTCTCTTGGTCAGGAAACACCGACTGCTTGGATTCCACCCACCCACACTGGCAGACTCCCCGAGTGCCATTTGTTGGCTGCTAGTGTTGCTTTTTTCTGCTTCTTTTGATTTCTTCCTTATCTCTCACCACCTCCCCCTCCTTTTGCTCAAATACCTGGCTCCGTGCGTCGTCTTTGCGTCTTCCTGAGGGGCTGTGGAGCTCCATTCAAGTGTGGAACTGCTTCCCAGTCCGGGCTGCCATGCTGGTGGGATCCCGGGGCTCTTTGTTTGTTTGTTTTCAATTGTTTGTTTGTTTTCTTTTTCTTTTCTCGAGTTGGGAGCCTGTTCTGGCCTGGCGGTGCTGCACAGCTTGGGACCTACCCCCTCAGCTTGCAAAGATGCACAGAGGGATCCCTGAGGGCATTTTGTTTTTTGTTCTGTTTTTTGGGGGGGTTTTCTTGTTCTTTTTTTTTTTTAATTTGTTTTGTTTTCTTTTACCTCTTTTTCCTTTTTTGTCTTTCTTCATTACGCAGTTTCTCTTCTCTTTATACCTTCCTTCTCTTCCTGTCCCCTGGATACCTGGCACTGAATACCTCTATACCTCCTAGCCAGGCTGTACTTCAACACCTGGGAACAACTTCCCCAGACCTCGTAGCTGCACCAGTGGGATCCCTGGGAGCTTTGCTGTTCTTTCTTCTTCCTAATTTTTATTTATTCATTCTTTTCTTTTTTTTTCCTTCTTCTTCCCCTTTTTGTTCTTCTCCATTTCATAGTCTCTCATCGCTCCACTCCAATGGCAAGCTCCCCTAGCACTCTTTTTTGTTTGTAGGTTGTTGGCTCCTATTCCTCTCTCCTGTCTCCCATACCCATCTTAGCTCCAAACATCATAATCTCCCCCCTCCATCCTGTCTACCTGCACTGTGTGCTTAACATCACACCACCAAGCAGCACAGGCATGGCCTACTGGAACCTGCCCTGCACTGATTACCGACCGGCCCTGGTGGCTGTAGTAAGTGCCACAAACAACCCATCCCAGCAACTCCTCTTCAGCTAGACCTGCCCTGCTGTACCATATCAGAGCGACTGACTCAGCCAATTGGAGAAGGAGGCAAAAAGTATCATGCCCACAGATGAGCAAACAACAAAGAACACATAGCCCTCCTGCTCAGACATAGCTAAATTTAAAAAAAAAAAAAAAAGGATGAAACAAACAAATCTACAATCAATAAATGAGAAAAATAACTACTAAATGCTCAGAGGACAGCAGACAATATCAAAACATTTACAAAAACAGGACAGGATGATTCCAGTAGGCATCCAAAATAAAACACCAGATGACTTTCCAGTAGAAGAAAAGGCACTAGAACTACCTGATAGGGAA
>NW_004443939.1:32289884-32300144 GCF_000243295.1 Trichechus manatus latirostris | reverse complement strand
CCACAAAGAAAGTTAACAAACCTACTCATCAAAATAAAGAAGAAAAACATAAAGTCTCAGTAAAAACAAAACCTACAAAAACAAAAGAAATGAAAAGAAGTCCACAAACAAAAGGAACTCAGCACAGGAGAGTAAGAGGAACAAAACTGGAGGACATTTGCTGAGTGAAATAAGTCAATCACAAAAGGACAAATATTGTCTGAGACCTCTACTGTATAACTCATGTAAAAGTTTACACACAAAAAGAAACAATCTTTGGTGGTTATGAGGGATGGGAGGAGTAGGCGGGAACTAAATAAGTGGTAACTTTGGTGAAGGGTAAGACAGTACACATTACCAGGGAAGCCAGCACAGCTTGTACACTTCCAAACTCCCTGAGGGACTGAATTTCTGGGCAATTGCATGGGCTGTGGGGACCATGGTCTCGGGGAACATCTAGCTCAATTGCCATAACACAGTTTATGAAGACAATGTTCTACATTCTACCTTGGTGAGTAGCGTCTGAGGTCTTAAGAGCCTGTGAGCAGCCATCTAAGATACTCCACTGGTCTCAGCCAGGAGCAAGGGAGAATGAAGAGAACAAGATACAATGAAAAGATTAGTCCAAAGGACTAATGGACCACAGCTACCACGGCCTCCACAGACTGAGTCCAGTACAGCTAGATGGTGCCCGGCTACCACCACTGACTGCTCTGACCGGGATCACGATAGAGGGTCCTGAACAGAGCTGGAAAAGGTTGTAGAACAGAATTGTAACTCACAAAAAAGGACCAGATTTACTGGCCCGACAGACTGGAGAAACCCAGAGAGTATGGCCCCCGGACAACCTTTCAGCTCAGTGGTGAAGCACCTCCCGAAGTTCACCATTTAGCCGGGGATTGAACAGCCTCATAAAACAAAACAGGACTAATGAGGCAGAGCAGTCCAGGGACAAGGCTACAAGACAGGAGGTGACCGGAAAACTGGTGATAGGGAACCCAAGGTTGAGAAGGGACAGTGTTGACATGTCAGGGGGCTGTTAATCATCGTCACAGGGCAATATGTGTACTAACTGTTTAATGAGAAACTATTTGTTCTGCAAACCTTCATCTAAGGTACAAAAAAAAAGAATTATCTATGTGAGATCAAACTGACAACAGCAACTCAAAAGGTTTGACAGGAAGCCTAGCGGACAGTGACTTGAAGATAATGGTGATGGAATAATTTGGTAAAGTATATTGAGAATAGCAGCACAACTGGAAGAATGTAATCAATGTCACTGAATTGTACATGTAGAAACTTTCAAAATGGTGTAACTTTGGCTATGTATATTTTCACCAAAAAAAAAGTTCCTTAAGGTCGAGAAAAGAGAGTGTTTACCTGTTGTGGGGTTGTTAACCAATGTCATAAAACAATATGTGTACTGACTGTTTAATGAGAAACTATTTGTTCTGTAAAACTTTATCTAAAGTACAATAAAAAAAATTTAAAAAAAATATTACTGGGTATTAAGTGGAACACAGATTTTAGAATCCATAGAGAGAAAATGCACGGAGCTAGGAATCTATGGCAAACCATCTAGAAAATAAATGATAAAAGTCTCAAGTAGAGCAATGATTGTCAGAAATAAAAACGAGACAAAGAGGTGTGGGCTTGGTAAATTGGTATACTTTATGAAAGTATAATGGAAAAGATTTGTTCATGGATTGGATGTAGAGAGTCAGGGACAAAGAGAAGTCAAGCTTGATTTTGAAGCTTTTAGTTTGGTTAACTGGGTATATACAGTGGTGCATCCATTAAGATAATGAACACAGGAAACTTTGAAACAGAAGGAACAGGTTAGGTTTGAGAAGCTTGTAAAACATCTAGGTGCATATATCCAGTACGAATTTCGAAATTCAGATCGGGAACTTCCGAGAAATATGGGGGCTATTTATTTAGATGCCATCAGCATGTAGGTGGAAGTTAAAGTTTTAACAGTGGACTAAATCTTCAGAGAGAGTGTCGAAGAATAAAAAGGAGTATTCTAGGAAAGAACCATGAAAAAGATACACACTTTGAAGGCTGTTAGGGTTGCACCTAGAATATAGTCTTTTTACCATCTATACTTGCCACCTATTTCCTCCATCTTATTAACCAATAAAAACAGACGAGGTTTAGCACCTAAAGTTAAATCTTAAAACGTACTGGTCCCTAGTTTTTTTTGTTTTCTCCTAACTTTCTTCTCCTCTGTTTCTTGTTTTTAAATTTATTTATATTTTCAAAGAGTGTCAGATGATTTCCTCAAGTTTCTCTTCTATAATTGCTGGCAGAAATGACCAAGTGGTTGTATATTAGTGAATTCCTTCATCGTTAGCCCTTAGTAAAACCAAAACCAAAAACTAAACCCATTGCCGTCAGTCAATTCCGACTCATAGCAAGTCTATAGGACAGACTAGAACTGCCCCATAGGCTTTCCAAGGAGCTCTTGGTGGATTCGAACTGCTGACCTTTTGGTTAGCCGCTGAACTCTTAACCACTATGCCACCAGCGTTTCCTAGTCCTTGGTAACCATGTTTAATTTGAAGCTTCCATGGTCTTTGTCCATTATCACCCATTTTGTCTTTTTAATAAATGCAAATGCCATAGTCTCAGAAGTTAGTTCTGGCAATCAGTGGATGTTGCAGGGCTTATATTCAGCAAGTGGTTCTTTTACTTTTAACCACATTTAACACCCCATGTTGCTTCACAACATCTCCTTTATAAGCCCAGCACCTTGTGCAGTTTTCTTATTCTATATTTTCTGGATGAATCTGCCTATGTTACAAAGTACATAGTCACAAAAGTGACTCTTTTCCTAGCCAGACATAGAAACACTACACCCTTGAATAAACGGTGCAAGTGTCAGATAGATTATGGCTAGATAGATTATGGCTAGACTTCAGCAATAAATTTTGAGTTTAAGCAAAGAGGAAAAAAACCAGCCCATTGCATTCTTGAACTGGGATATTTCTAGGCTTTCATCTGAGCATATTCAGGTGAGAAAACATCCTTATTAATGTTAGAAAGTTAATTGATCTATATTAGACCTGCAAGTGGCTAGTTAAAATGGGAAATAAGGGTACTCACTCTGTGCCTCACTCATATATTTAAGCTCTTCCTCCATACTTTTAAGTTATACTATCAGCACTTAAGATACGGATAACTCATTTCAAAACTGAAAGGGTTATAGGGTTATAATTTTTATAATTTGTCCTCACTAATGCTTTATATATTACATTTAAAACACCTAGTAAAATACAGCCCAAGGATTTCTGCACCTCACAAACTTCATAGAAATTTCTTAACCAGTGACTAAAATGCTGGCTTATTTGAAATTGGATATAACACTGGATGAGGTAAGCAAGAAAATTATTCTTACATGTTTGCACTCTCATTTCAAGGATTTTAAAGCTCTTTACATACTTGAAGAATTTCAAAAATATTTTTTTTAATTCTGAAATTTGGTCCTGGGTTCTTACCAATCCTCATCTAAATAATCTTGCATCACTAGCAGATTTTGCAATTAATTTTTCCCCACATCAGTGGTAAATATACTAAACGACTTTAGTCACAGTATAGTCCAAAGGGTATCCATTTACCTTTCATCATGCAGAAAATAGCCCATAGATTCTTATTCTCATCTTTTCTTCTATAAAGTTTTAATCTCTAATAGTACCTTCTCTCTCTGATCATTTAGAATATAATCTTTTAAAAGTTTATGAAATTCTTGTGAAAGTTTTTGTCAATCATACCCTGTAACATCTTTTTTTTCTCCCCAAAAAAAACAATTCTGCAGGTTAGTGAAACAAAGTTATTCTGGAAGAAGTCTGTGCTCCCTTACTTCTGAATGATTATTCATGGCCACGTTTGATAAACAAAAAGGCTTCTATTGTGGCACTGTAATTTTGGAAACCTATCCATGAGGGGTGAGAACCACCATTGGCTTGGCTACAGCGGAACACAAAGTTTATGAAGACTCAAGGCTACTTCTGTACTATTTTCAGGATCAGTGATTTCAATGTGATCTGAAATTCCTTCCTGCCAGGATTGTGCTTTCCCTTCCAGAAGATACTGTTTCTCCACCCACACAAAACAACAACATTCCCTTCCTTCCCCAACAGCTGTACATCTTTCACTTCTTGCCTTGGATGTCACAGGCCCTACCACGTGCCTCCCACTCTTCCTGCAGTTGCCTGGTGCATGTAGATGAGAATGTATGTCTCTTAGCCATTCATAAGGGCTCAAATGACAAATGAATTTTTCTACCCCTGCTGCTGTCTAAACTTTGAGAAGTATCAAGTGAACCATTAGCTATTTCATGATATTTAACTGGGGTGACCATGCTGGGAACAGTGGCAATTTAATGCATTTTTTAATGTATGTTTATAGGCTATATTGTATCTAATCCTATTACATTTTTCTACCATATTTTCATTTTATTGTGCCACTAATAATTTGTTATCTTTATTTTTATTATCACATTATTGTATCTCCATTATTGTTCTCTTATTTGTTTTTATAATAGTTGTAAAATTAATGAACATCTTTGACACTGTCTTGGGAGGTCAGTACCCATAAAAGAAACCAAACCCATTCCCGTCGAGTCAATTTCAGCTCATCACAGAGTAGAACTGCCCCATAGGGTTTCTAAGGCTGTAAATCTTTACAGGAGTGGACTGCCGCATCTTTCTCCCATGGAGCGGCTGATGGGTTTGAACCACCAACCTTACAGTTAGCAGCCAAGTCCTTTAACCTCGTGCCACCAAGGCTTTTGTGAGAGGTTAGCAGGTCCCCTCAATCTCACTTTCATAATTTGTCAGGTTGAATGCCCTTGCTTAGGTCTGATTCAGTCACCTCCTGTACATATAACAGTGAACAATGTTTTAGTCAGTCAATTCATGTTTTTTAAATCTGTAAATTTGTCCATAATATATAAACCTACAGATCAGATAATGGTGTTTAGAAAGTGAAATGATTTTTCCTGGCAATATAAAAAGGCCCTCATTTCTAGTTAAAATAAAGGTATGCGTTGAAATACCTCAAAGATATTATTTAATAACATCTAAATAAGGTCAAATCATATAATATTATAGGTGGTGATAACATTAAATCCATGTAAAAATTATAAACCCAATAATTACACTAGAGAAACATTGAAACCAGAGGGATCTATACCGAGATATGTATTATTTAGACATGTATTACTAAGGACCAGACGAAAAAAGAAGTTTAACTTCTGTTAACAGGAAAAAAAGCATATTGATTAAAAACAAAAATGAGAAAAAGATAACCTAAGTTTCTTTCTAAACTTCAGGCAATCCACTATTTAAAAAGACCTTGATTAATAATAGTTCTTTTACTCTCCTATTTCTGTCTTTAAATTGTCCTAAGTGGTTGTGTTCTTTGTCGAGAAAATTGTTCATATCTACATCAAATCCTTAATCACACATAATATTCGTGAGGACAAAGACCGTCTCAAGCTCACTGTTACAGCTCTAATGCCTGGCACATCAGGCGTTCTCAATAAATATTTGCTGAACAAATCAATTTATAGGATATATATATTTGTTACATATTATATCTTATATATGTTATATTAATTTACTATATAACTGATTAAAACAAGTATCATATTACATATTGTCTTAGTCTGCATTTTCTAGAGGAGCAAAACCAGTGAAATGTATATATAAATATACATGTTTTTATGTTGTTAGATTCCATTGAGTTGGTTCCAACTTATAGCAATCCTATGTACAACAGAATGAAACACTGCCCAGTCCTGCGCCATCCTCACTATCACTGTAATGCTTGAGCCTATTGTTGCAGCCACTGTGTCAATCCATCTTGTTGAGGGTCTTCCTCTTTTTCACTGACCTTCTATTTTACCAAGCTTGATGTCCTTCTCCAGGGACTGGTCCCTCCTGATAACATGTCCAAAGTATGTAAGACATAGTCTTACCATCCTTACTTCTCAGGAGCATTCTGATTGTACTTCTTCCAAGACAGATTTGTTCGTTCTTCTGGCAGTCCATGGTATATTCAATATTCTTCGCCAACACCACAATTCAAAGACATCAATTCTTCTTTGGTCTTCCTTATTCATTGTCCAGCTTTTGCATGCATATGATGCAATTGAAAATATCATGGCTTGGGTCAGGCACACCTTAGTTTTCAAGGTGACATCTTTGCTTTTCAACACTTTAAAGAGGTCTAAATATACATAGAGAGATTTAAATTAAAGGAAATAGCTCATGCAATTGTGGGAGGCTGGCAAGTCCCAAATCTGTGGGACAGGTGACAAACTGGAGACATTTGCTGGCTCATGGGGTTCTAGGGGCTGGCAAATCCAAAATCTGCAGGTCAGGTGGCAGGCTAGAGACTTCTGCAGGCTTACATCTCAACAACCACAGGTCAGGCGATGAGAAGACTGCAGGGTCAGAAGAGAGAGCAAGCTTTGTAAGAACATCCATTTATATACTGGAGGAAGATCACACCCCCAAGGAAACTCCCCTTTCAACTGATTGGCTGGTCACATTGGATCACATCATGGAAAGTGATTACATCATATTACATTATGGAAGAGTGCACAGTCCAGTCTACCAAGCCACTGAGAATCGTAGGCTAGCCAAATTGACACATAACATTAACTATTACACATATGCAGTACTATACTTGGAAAAAAAGACAGCATTTGGACAACTTCTGTGGATTTTTATAGAAATTGTGTTATATTGGTGTTAGTTGGTATCATATCAGCAGGATATCCAGTTCTTTGCATATCCAAATGTTAAATTCCATTTTAACATTTATATTGCCCAGAGAATATATATTAATTAAAGTAATCTTTGCTCAAAGTCTCTAGAAAAATGGAAAATATGATAAATTTAGATTTGCATGCAGATAGTGCATGTCAGTGTATATGAGATATTTTTCTGATCCATAGACTAGCTAGCGCTCTATTGGCTACAAACTGAGAAACTACCCAGCACTAATCAGCAAATAAAACACACATCTAATAGGGCTTCTAAAAGATATGCTGTAGCATAGTGCAGCACTTTGAATTTTAGCAGAACAGCTGAAGATAAAAGAAAATACTATGTCACTCTCATAATTGATCATTATGTCACCTATCTTTCCTTATACAAAAACCAAGCTCGTAAAGTATTTGCTAAGGGCCATTTGATTTTTCTCAGATGTGAAAACTAGATCTAATTAAAGAGGACATTTAATTTCTAATAAACCTCCTTTCTTTATATGGTTTATATTCTTGAATGTATTTTTACTGAGGTGTTGATTTCAGACCTTTGGAATTTTAAGTGATAAAAACAAATTAAAAACAGTATCAAATTCTAGTTAGAATTTAGCTTACTAAAGCAACCTATCCTTTAATCTAATGGTTGGGTTAATGATATAAATAGATATTTAGACATATACACACAGATCATAAAGCTTTCTTATAATTCTATCCTGGAGATTCATATCTGGCAGCACCTTATTTATAAAGTTTACTGACAATTAGCCACTTCATCTTGAAAGGAAATCACTTTTCATCAAATTCCACAAAACATATTATATCTTTAGCAAGGGTGTATCTTATATACCGTATCAGTCAGAGTTTTCCAAGGACACAGAACCAACAGAAATTCAACCACTTGGACACCTAATAATTAGAACAATGAAACCTCAAAACCAGAGTGATCTAAACTGAGATATTAATTATTTAAATGTGCCTTAATTTTTCTTATAAATTTGAAACTTTCTATATGTAATATATGCCATTGTGGGTTGAATTATGTTCCCCCAAAAGATATGTTGAAATCCTAACCCACAGTACCTATGAATGTGTCCTTGTTAAGAAATAGGGTTTTGGAAGATGTTACTGGTTAACATTAGGTCGTACTGGTGGGTCCTAATCTAACTGGTGTTCTTATAAAAGGGGAAGAGACATAGAAATACAAAGAGAACCAATAGCCATGTGAAGATGGAGGCAGAGGTTGGAATGATGCATGTACAAGCCGAGGAGCACCAAAGATTGCCAGAAACCACCCAAAGCTAGGCAGAGGCAAGGAAGGATCTTCCCCTAGAACCCTCAGAAAGAGCATGGCCCTACTGATAGCTTGATTTCAGACTTCTGCCCTTCAGAACTGTGAGACAATAAATTTCTATTGTTTCATGCCACCCAGTTTGTGTGCTTTATCATGGAAGTCCTAGGAAATAATACAGATGCTTATATTAATATAATGAGGCATTAGTGTTTCAGTGGTAGAATTTTCACCTTCCATACAGGAAAACAGGTTCGATTCCTAGCCAATGCACCTCATGCATAGGCACCACCCATCAGTCAGTGGAGGCTTGGGTGTTGCTATGATGCCGAACAGATTTCAGCAGAACTTTCAGATAAGACTAGGGAGAAAGGCTTGGCAATCTACTTCTGAAAATCAGCCAATGAAAACCCTATGGATCACAACATTCCAATCCACAACCAGTCATGGGGATGGCAAAGGACTGGGCGGCATTTCATTTCATGGTGCATGGGGTTGCCATGAGGCAGGGGCCAAATCAGCTAGCAACAATGTTAACGTAGAAAAATAAAATCAGTAATGATATATTTCAAGTATGAAGGTACTTCCATGGTCTTAGCAGTACATTTAAATTAGAAAATTAGAGAAGAGCTTAAAAGAGAGCTATTTATAAAGGTCTGGGATCATAATTCCTCAGGGCTAATAATAGTGGGAGCTACCCTAGTTCTGACGGGAAGAGAAGAGGGAGTGTTTATCTAAATGGAGAGAGAGACGGAGCTGTGTGGAGAGGCCCACCTGACCTGGGCAGCCATCCCATAGTGACCCTGTAGGAAGGGAGCTGAGAAGATAAATTCCCCAAACACACTGTTTTTTCTCCCTCCATTGGCCAAACCCATCCAGAAGCCAGAAGGGCATGAAGTCCCCTGATGCAGTCCATTATTAGAACAGCGGAGGGTGGAGAAGGGGGTGGTTGGATCTGGAGGAGTGAATGGAAGATATGCAGCATAGAAGGTAACAGAAAAGGACAATATATCACAGAACCAAGAAAGTAAACAGAGGAAAGGTAGGATGTCTAAGGAAAGGCAATAGGTTATCAACTAAGTAGGCAAGAAATATGAATGAGAAGTCATCTCTTAACTAGATGTCATTAATAGGGTATAAGCAAGAAAGCATCTAAAGGACTAGTGGCTGAAATACTGGACAAAAAAGTGAAGGAAAGAGAATTAACAATTACAGTGGTAAGTAGTTTGTTTTTTTAAATAAATTATATCTTTTGATTCTTACAACCTGCCAGTGACAAAGTTATGATTATAACAATTTTAAAGGTTCTCTAGAGAAGCAAAACCAGTAAGTGTATAAATATATATATAGAGAGAGATTATACCAAGGAAACAGCTCATGCGATTGTAGAGGCTAGAACGTCCCAAGTCTGTGGATCAGGGCAGAGGCCTCTCCCAAGTTACGCAGCTACAGAAGCTGGCAAACCCAAGATCAGAAGGTCAGAGAGCAGGGCTCCCCCTCACAGGCTGTGCAGATCGATGAATCCCAGGTTCGGCAGATAAGCTGACAGCTCAAGTCCCAAGAACGAGAGATGAGACGACAGGAAGCAGCAAAAAGCCAGAACATCTGCTTATATACAGATGAGGACCACACCCCCAAGGAGACTCCATTTCATCTGTTTAGCTACTCACAGTATATTCAATCATGGAAGTGATTACATTAAAACACAGAGAATCATGGCCCAGCCAAGTTGACACACAATCTTAACCATCACAGTCCACCCCTTGTCAAATTGGCACATGTACACATCTCTTTACACCATACATAATCTCTGAAAAAAGACAATGAGAAACTCATACTTGCACCTAACATGATGCAACTAACACACGTACAATCGAAAACACACTAGCCCCATTTACAAATTATATTTTATAAGTGAAGGAAACAAAAATATTTGATGCACACATACAAAGTAGAGATACTCATAACAATTACAGTCCCCATTTCTGCAACTGGTCACGTGGCCATAACCTGTATGTAGAACTACCTTCTTCTACCACCCATTCTGTATTTCCTTTGCCATCTGCAAGCATCTCGCCTGGTCGTGGTTCTTTGCCTGGTGGGGTGACCCAAACCTTCATTCCTGAAGGGTCTGTGTCATTAGTAGTCATGTCAGAATTAGGTTGCTGTAGTTTTCCATTGACTTTAATCACAGGGCATGGTAGTACTAAGAGAC
>NW_004443939.1:32281075-32289784 GCF_000243295.1 Trichechus manatus latirostris | reverse complement strand
AGGAAGCAGCTGCAGGATCCAGCAAGAGCAAAAAGCCAGAACATCTGCTTATATACAGATGCGGGCCACACCCCCAAGGGGACTCCCTTTCATCTGGTTGGCTACTCACAGTATATTCAATCATGGGAGTGATTACATTAAAACACGGAGAATCATGGCCCAGCCAAGCTGACACACAATCTTAACCATCACAGCAACTAACCTATAGGGGAAAATATCCATTATAAGTGTATCTGTATATTAACACTTAGTTTCCACCAAAGAGCTTAACTACCAAAGCACATGGTTCCCATTATGTTAAACCTAGTCTGAAGATGAATCATCACCTTGGCCTCAAGATTTTTCTGGCTTAAAAGGAATGGATGAAAACTGGGGTCCCCTTTCCAGCAGCTGCTTGTCTTACCGGGATCTCCTGGGACAGTGAGTACACGGATTATACTTCTCAGTGTGCGTACGCCACGCCTTCAACTAGATCTCTCATTCTCCCCCTTACAGATGGAGGAGGGGAAAGTAAGCCAGGCGTGTAGTCTTACATTACGGATGGAATCCATTAGGCAATTCTACTTGGACCTAAAAAATTATAACTTTGCTTTTCGTCCAACTTAAAATTGACCACAGCAATTCCATATCTTTTCAAAGCCATTTCCAGCAAGTTTACATTGTACCCTACATTTGTCTTACCAAATCCCTTTTATCAGCAAAGCTAATTTTATATTCTTCTGCTCATGTTTTATAGTTTGCCTTAGAGTTCCCGCATACATAACCACAACACATTCTTGAGATTTAATAACAGCTAACATGTAGAGAGGGTCATGCCCTGGACTAAGGATCACGACATGGCTTACCTCTTGGATTCTTCCCAATGGATCTATGAGGTAGCTACTATTTTTAGCCCCATTTCAGAGTTAAGTAATTGAGACTGAAAGAGATTAAGCAGTTGGCCATTGTTCATCTAGCAGGAAGTTCCTGAGATAAGCTTCAAGTCCAGGAATTCTAGCTCCACAAACTGCATGTTTAACATTACTCTGTGCTGCTTCTTGAAAAAAATTCTTATTTAAATAAACTTTACTCCGCACTCCCCCTTCCTTTGTGTCTACCAAGTAAATGACATAGAGATGTGAAAGTTGGCTTCCACTCTCTTTTCCAATAGTCACATTTTCTTGTTTCTCCTGATTTGTTTATTCATTACTTTCCTCTTCTTCCTTTCTCTGATTGCAAAAAGCATTTATTTTTCCTCTATTTTTAGACAAAGCATCTTCCACCACAACCAATTTCTCTACAACCTTCCTATCAGTGCCAATTAGGCAACGGACTTTATCAAGCCATCAGATCGAGTTCAAATTTATCAGTGTAGTGAAACTACTTTCAGCAAAATTGTACATGCAGGCAAATGGCCGATAAGACTACTTCATGAAGTGCTTAACCACTCCTGGTCAGGTAATCACCAGTCAGGGAAATAATGAAGAACAAAATGTGCAAACTCTGTTGACTGCATTAATGACATGAAATTAAATCCAAAACTATTTGAGTCCTAGAAGTACCAAGGAGACTGGTTTCAATATGGGAAAAATCAAATCTCCTTCACTAATAATTGAAGAATTCTGCGTGGAATCTGAGACCTAAAGGCAAAATCATTTTATTTGAGTTTTCAGTATAACATTTCCAGTATAATAATGTTTGAAATAGTGACTAACCAAACTCAGATGTGAGAAAAGACTGCCTCGGAAATACCAGACAAAAGAAAATGAAAGATTTTCAGCATTCTCCAAGAAGACACCAAAACTGACTGGTTTCACTTTAGTCTATTTAGTAACATAGAGCTTCTATACTTTCTTTACGTTCATGATAATATAACCAAAAGGTTTTTCTTTTCTTTTTCTTTATGGCGCTGGCTAAGAGTATTATTTTTGATTCTGTAGTTTTATTTTTTTGACATTTTCATCGCTTTTTCCAAACTATAAAATTTTCTCAAAAATAAAATAATTGATTTTGCTCATTTCCTATTTTTATCATATGTAATTGGGATGGGGACTCACAGAACTGTGGGACAGCTGGAGTTACTATGAAGTTGGAGACATAAATTTTGCAGCCAGCCTGGCATTGATTTAAAATGCATTTCAGACTGATGAAAGGTGGTAGATTCACAGTCCCCGAGACTGAAGTTCTCTGGTTCTCCACTGAACAAAGAGCGCCCGGGGAATGGCAGTGCCCCATAAACTTACCTCAGCTGTGAGGTGACATTCACCGTAAAGAGGCATGTTGGGTAGGTACAACTAAAAGAACTGGATTATCGGAAAGCCACACATCACGTAGGTCTGAAAAGAGTAGTCGAATCTTTCCTGTTGTTAGATGAGTCAAATTAGAGCATCTGCATTATAGTTCAGTCAGCAATAACTTTAGGCTCTTTACTGTTTTTTTTTCTTTCAAAACATCTAGATTTTTCTCAATATATTAGATTTCCGGGAGACTTGAACTTGACCCTATTCACAACTTTTTACTAACCTGTTACGCAAAATTAAGCAAGTTATTGTGACTCCATTAATGACTAAGTTAACATGCATTAAATGGGGGTTAAACTGGATGGTTTATATCCACCTTCCAGTATAAAATCCAGATATACAGTCACAGTTCATCACGAGAGGAAGATATACCATATAATTCCACGGAGATACCTTGAAAAAGTAGTTTATTCTGCTATGTCAGACATTCTGGATTCTAAAACATGATGAACATGAGGAATTGGGAATAAAGACAATCTTATGTACTTTTTACAGAAATTTGTAGAGGCATATTCCAAAAGATTATGTTTGTTTGTTCTCATGTCCAGGATGAAGGGGCATTCTAGCCATTCCTGTCTCTTGCCTAAACAATTCTAATTTAAACACAAACAAGCAAAGAAACAAACGAAAACCCAAACCCTAAGAATTAATTAGCCCTTGTTCCCTTGGCAAGACAGATGTGTTAAGACTGAGGCATAAAGAACAATTTCAGAAAAGAAGGCTATTGGAATTTGCTATAACAAATCTGCTTCTCTATCATTCAGAAATATCCTCATGCTGTGGGTCATGCTATTTGCCTCAAAACAGATTTTTTCCAGCTACATAGATCTTATATTGAAATGAAACCAGAGGAAAAATATACCTCACTAGAGCTGTCTTATTACCCAACAGATTTAAACCAGATCTAACGGAATGGAAGGAGAATGATAAACGGGGAGAAAAAGCACAGTGAGAGACATAAAAAGTGTGTGTTCCATTGGATTCTGACCAAAATCAGGGATTAGGGTTTTGAAGCATTTGGATTCTTCCTGTGTGCCATTTTATTTTGCTTTTATTCTTTTTCCTACTCTTAATTCCCTTCTTCTCTAACACACACACACCCCATACACACACAACACACAATAACTGCTTATTCCCTATATCCATATGTTGTTAAAGCAAATAGTCATTTGCCAGCATGTTATATGATCCAACACAACTCAGATTGCAAGGAACTTCAACCATCTCTGTGTCACTCAAAAGCTAATGCTAGCTCCTTTTAAGTGTTATAAAAACCAGAAGTAAAGAAAGAAAAAAATTTGTAAGAAAATTGTCTACAATCCCTTTACCTTAATCCAACATTTTTTAAAAAATAATGTATGTTTCCCTCAGCTGATGCTAGTTAATTTCTACATCCAGGAAGACAAATTCAAATATCTTATTAACATTGCAACTAAAGACCCAATGATGACAAATTTTCATAGTGAGATGGTATAAAAAATAATCTATTTCAACTGTTATGCAACTGTTTATACTTTCTCAAGGCTAGTTATTTGGCTTTTTCAGAGACTCAAATAAACACATAAAGGAAATAACGCATTTATTTCCAGTAAAACTCTATTCAATAAGGAAACAAAATAGGGGGAAGTCAGGGGTAATGATGAGTAATTATGTTGTCCTAAAGGAGTCCCTGGATGATGCGAACAGTTAGTACACTCGTCTTGTCTGCTAACCAAAAGGTTGGAGGTTCAAGTTAACCCAGAGGCACCTGGGAAGAAAGGCCTGGTGATCTATTTCCAAAAAAATCAGCCATTGAAACCCTATGGAGCATAGTTCTACTCTGATACACGTGGGGTCAGCACGTGTCAGAGTCAACTCAACAGCAACTGATAAATGTCCTAAAGACCAAATTGAGGAAGAAAACCAGCTTTAGCGCTAAGACCTTAATATGTGAGAGAATGTATGTTATTGGATGCATTATATTAATGTTGATCTCAACCCATAGTTATTATTTTGAGTCAACAATTTGAGCCCAGAAGGACCAGGAACTAAGTAAGATGGGCCTCATTTCTGCTAAACAGGAAGCACAAATGGCAATCATGCTTCTCTGTTCCCTCCAGTGTGTTAGCATTGTGCTATGCTCATGGTACTGCACATCTTGAAATCAAGAAAATACACTAACTTATGTTTCCTTCATGTGTAGAGGGGAAATCATGGCTGAGAGGCAGAGCTCAGTGGGTGGAAATCACCGTGGACATTCCCTCATGTACAAGAAAACCTCCAACTAATTCTGAGTCTGTTTCTTCAACTGTGAAGTGATAATAGCAATGCCTTCCTTGCCTAGTTCACAAATTTGCTGTGAACATCCAATAAAATAAATAATAGCATCTTTCATTTGTTGAGCACTTAGATAGCAAACATGCAAAAGACTTCACAAGCATTAGCTCAACTAGCCATTAAAACAAACTTATAAAATGTGTAATATCGACCAAATTTTCCAACTGAGAAAAGCTAGGACCAGAGATTTAAAGTTTCACAGATTATAAGTGAGAAAGCAGAGAGATTCCAACCCAGGGATTTTAGGTGACATCTTATGTAAGTGGTATCAATGAGATTTTATTCACTCAATACGGACTAGTGTTCCTAGTTCTCCTAACTTCTTTGTTTTTGTATGATAATGATGTTTAGAAATAATAACTGCACTTTTGCTGATAAGAAAAAAAAAATTCTACAATCAAGTCTTAAATTAATAGAACACCAAATTGTCCGAGTTAAGTTTAAGTAGAAAACTTTATAAAAACTTAGAGAAAAAAGACTTTCTCCATTCCTAGGTAAAACTCATTTTTGTAGCTTAGGGGGAGGGTCTTGCTCCTTTTCTTTCTTCTTTGCCCTTGAGTGATGCTGATAATTGCCTTCTCTCCATGTAACTGTCCCCTCATTTACCTAAATCTGAAATGTTTTTAAAATTAAAATCCCTGGTGGAAAAGGTGATATCAGGCCATCTAAGGTCCCCTTCTGCCTTTCAAAATCCAGTTAAGGGCATTTGATCTCTTTCATTCAGAAAAAGATGCAAATAACCCCTTTGACCAAAGTGCTATCTAATTAGGCCAAGAGCACTAAAAAGTCGCTCCCTCTCCACTTACTTAATCCAGTTCTGAAAGACACAGAGGTCTGCCTGTTTTGCATCATTTTCCCCTTAGGTAGATAATTGAAATGATTCTAGTTTGGCTGCTCAAGCACTAAAGTGTCAGAGTGATGACTGTCATAAGATAAATATAGGGATAGCTTCTTACAAATATTTCTTTTTGCAATCTGGTGTTGCATATAGATGCCTGGAATAAGTAATGTAAATTGGTCTCCTCTAATTTACATTTAAACAGGGGCTTAAGAAGGATCAGGGAGCACCACTCTGCCTTGAAAAGCTACAGCCTAAAAAGAGTGACAGGGATTGTCATCAGCATTATAATCATTACCAAGTTCCAAAAAAAAAGACCCTTGTTAAGAATGGATCCGTCTCTGCAGGGGATATCCAAGACTGTGGTGCTTGGATAAAATATGAATCAAGGAGACTAATGCAAAAAAGCCCAAATTACATTTTAAAAAGAGGATGTCACATTAAAATAGGGATAAGCTGGGTAATTATAGAGAATTTATGTACTTTTAGCATAATTAATGGCATAAAACACCAAAGTTGGAAATTTAAAATCTATTTTAAATTATGCTTCTGAATTTACATATATCATTAGAATGAAAATAAATGTAGAATGGTTAGGTTAATAAGTATAAACTAAACCTGGATTAGATATTTATCAATTGTTAATATTACAAAAGAAAGCAAGAAATGCTTCTCATATTAAGTAGATTCTGGTTAACTGCAGGGCATTTACTAAAACTAATATTCATATTATCTTAGTTAACTTTTCATATATAACAAGTGCTGGGTAAATAAACCCTGTATGAAACCTGGAATGTAATTTATAGTGAATTTGTGCTAATGATATCTAATGTGCCTAGTTAAAATGGAAGCTTTATTGAGAATAAATGTTGCTCATTTACTTCAAAGGGAGTTACCAAACATGTAATTTGATGGTAATTTAAGAAATAAAACAATGTTAGCTAATATAACTATGATTTACAAATTTCCTTATGAAAATGCAGTGCACATATTATATGTTTTTAATTGTTAACTAGTAAAAACAAAAAACTTCTTAGAATGTATGGACACCCCAAAGAGTCAAACAAATAACTATTTGAGAAAATACCCACACGGTAGGAAGAATCATGGTCCCCCAAAGATCCATACCCTATCCACTGGAACCATGTGTAACCTTGTTACATGGCAAAGGAGAATTTGCAGGCGTAATTAAGGTTTTAAACTTTAAAATAAACAGATGATCCTGGATGATCCAGGTGTGCTCAATCTAATTCACACAAACCCTTAAAAGCAGAGAACCATCTCCAGATGAAGTCAAAGAAACATAGAAGGAGAAAAAGCAGGAGAGATGAGGCAGAAAGTGAGGTCAGAGAGACCTGAAGCATGAGAAGGACTTGACCCACCTTTGCTAGTTTTGAGGAGGAAGGGAATTAGAGCAAACCCTGGGAGCTGAGAATGACCCCTCGCCAAAGCCAGCAGGAAAGTGGTGACCGCAGCACTACAAATGCATGGAACTGAATTCTGCCAATAACCTGAATAAATCTGGAAGAAAACTCTCCCTAGACCTCCAGTAAGGAGGTCTGACACCTTGATTTTAGCCCGGTGAGACCCATGTTGGCCTTCTAACCTACAGCACTGTGAGATATAAGTGTACATTGTTTTAAGCTGCTAAATTAGTGGTAATGTGTTAAGGCAGCAATACAAAACTAATAGTATATTGTAATCGTATATACAATATGCCAAACCAAACCCACTGCCGTCGAGTTGATTCCAATTCATAGTGACCCCATAGGGTTTCCAAGGCTGCAAACCTCTACAGAAGCCGACTGCCACATCTTTCTCCTGGGTAGTCACTGGTGGGTTCCAACTACTGATCTTTTTGTTAGCAGTCCATCGCTTTAACTACTGCACCACCAGGGCTCCTTATATACAATACAAGCACTAATAAATGAATATTAAGATTATTAAAGTTCATTTTCATGATAGAACCTCATGGTATCAATATACGCTAGATTTTTTTAAATTCTGAAGTTTTAGAGAATAAATTCTTTAAGAATTGACATCTCAACTCTTGACATAAAACAAATCACCGGACAAAATAACAACAGTTTTTAAAACATGAAAGCAGATGTTTGTTAACATACCAATGGATCTCAGGTTTTGTTTTGTTTCCTAAGTAAAGAATATATGATCTTCTCCAGCTTATTTTCCTTCCTCCATTGCATTTTATCATTTCGAGTACTTAAACTACAATTTATTACCCACATCTATGCTCTGTTAACCGATGATATATATTTTTATGAATGAATTTTTTAGTGCAAATTTTATTTTCATTCTAAAAAAATGTGCATTATTTGTTTTGTTTGCAGTACTCCATATCATTAAAAAAGAAAGTGTTCTTATACAGTATTTCTTTGCCATTTTATTCAAAATAAAATATGGCTCCCACACATTCAGAAGTTCAATTTCAAGAACTCTAGTCAATGATCTAGTTTTAACCTGCTACCTCATTAGGCTGTGGGAGCTTTGCTTATCCCTGTTCCTCCAGCTTGCATACAGAGGAAGGAAATTCTTCACTCCCAGCAGGGAACAAGGAGCATGAGGCAAACACTGTGTTCCCTCTCCACCTCTCAGGTTACTTTCCCCAAAGGAAACAGGTGACTTCTCTGGTTGGTGAGATCCATGAGGGTATAATACCTGTTGTCTGCTCTGGCTACCAAAGATATTCTCAGCATTTTCTAAATATGTTTTTATATTTGGATACCAGCATTGAATAATTCACTTCAAAGTATAGGAGAGTTTTGATAAAATAATAAAACATAAAGATAAACCATTCAAACAGCTATTTAAATGTTGTGCTTTTGGTCAATCATCTGAAAATTTCAGAGGAAAGCATAGGAAGATAATTCCAAAGCTACATAGTTTTCAGCCTCTATATTGACTGAAAATCAAAAAAATAAAAAGGGGAGATAGTTAATTCTAAACTCCATAATGGAAATCCCTTCCGATCCTCAGACTGTTTTTGCAAACTTGCTTCCCTCCTTTGTGCTCACTTAGCAATTTGGTCATATGTCTGCAGTAAGACTTATCTGCATGTCTTAGTTATCTAGTGCTGCCGTAACAAATACCACAAGCGGATGGCTTTAACAAAGAGAAATTTATTTTTTCACAGTCTAGTAGGTTACAAGTCCAAATTCAGGGTGGCATCCCCAGGGGAAGGCTTTCTCTCTCTCTGTCAGCTCTGGAGAAAGGTCCTCGTCATCATCAATCTTCCCCTGGTCGAGGAGCTTCTCAGGC
>NW_004443939.1:32277984-32280975 GCF_000243295.1 Trichechus manatus latirostris | reverse complement strand
ATCAGGGATGTGACCTTAGTAAGGGTGTTATACAATCCCACCCTAAACCTCTTTAACATAAAATTATAACCACAAGATGGAGGACAACCACACAGTACTGGGAATCATGGCCCAGCCAAATTCATACATACATTTTTGGGGGGACACAATTCAATCCATGACATTGCATTATAATTTTTTGTACATATATGTATTTCCTGTCTCTCTACCTTCCGATCTTTTAGAACTTTCTTGATGTTCCTGACACCTTTCTCTCCTTTATTTCCCATTTCCAATTTATCTCCAAGTTTTACTGATTTTTCTTCCCAAAATCTGTCATCTCCATTGCTGTCACCCACATTCAAACTCTCATTATGCATCCCTGTAACATGACAATTGCCTCCTAACTGACCTCCCCACATCTATCCTTGTCTCCACCAAATCTCTTTTCTCCCAAAATGGAAATCAGATCAAATCACATGCTTTCAACTATATCTCAGCCTCTTCTTGCACCACTCATCCCTTCAATGATAACAAATTACATTGTATGCTAAATACATTACACTAAGTGCTTTACATATATAATTTCACTTAGTCCTCACAAGATCACTCTGTGGTTGCTACTTAACCTGTGTCATCCCTGAAACAACTGAGGAAATTGATGCAAAAAGTAGTTAAATAATTTGTCCTAAGTCCCACAGCTAGTTATTGGTAGTCCTCTGTTTGAAAGCAAGTAGTTCGAGTCCAGAGTTTACATTCTGAACCACTACTCCATATCAGGGCTTCGAACTGGTTCAGTCATGGCCAACAAAGTGGAATTGGAACAGACCTGAATTTTTTTTAATTTGAGTAATCTGGAACCATAACTGAACGGGAAAAATTACAAGTTGAATCCCTGGAACGGGAGACTCGGATGAGGCGTAGTGAGCCCTTTCAGGAGCCTGATGCCTGAGATTGGATTATTGCCAGGACTGAGGAGAGCGACACACATTCGAAGCCCAGCAGTGGGCTGCCATCTTTGAGCAGGACACTGCTGTTTCTGACTCTGCGCAAAATCCCACAGGCAAGAGATTTGATTGCTACGCAACATGTAAACTGACCTTGTTTTCTAAGAGGGAGACTAGGTTTCTAGCAGTGCCTCAACCCATAATTTCTCCCATTCCGTTTATGGTTCTGGTCCACCCAAGTTTAAAAAATTCGGGTCTGCCCAGTGTCACTTCTTCGGCCATGATTGAACCGGAAAGAACTGGTTCGAACCCCTGCTCCATAATTTACCTTTCTTTTAGTTTCTTAAATGCTGCTTGTTCCTCCCTGCATTCTTTACACATTATTTTCCCAACCTGAGCCACCCTTCTCTCCATCTTTACTTAGATAACCATTTAACATTCATAATATCAGCTCAACTGTGACTCAGTCAGGGAAGACTTTTCTGACTCCCTTGATACATCATCTTTTTTTTTTTTTTTTTAATTTAAGATGCTGTCTTTGAACCCTTATCCTTTCCTTCGTAGCACTTATTGTGTAATCAATCACACATGATTGTGTTTTTTCTAATAATGCCTGTCTCTACCAGTAGAAATTTTCACTAGCTGATGCACTCCGTGAAATAAAGCCTTGACTGGTCCTGCTCACCCTTGTATCCTCAGTGGTTATTACTGTATCTAACAAGTAGTTGTTCAATAAACATAGGAAGGATGAAGTAATTCTTTCTGCTTTTAACCATATTCTTTCTCATTGAGCACCTGATTCCTCACCTTCTACTATACAAGCTGCCAGTAGTTCTTGAGCATCACATCCCTTAACTCCACCCTCTGAGAGAAATTTAGTAAAGTTTTTCCTCCAGCTTTTATTTGAAAACTTCTAGAGAAGGACCTTGACTGAAATGGTTTGGGTTAGATCCTACCGTAGACCACTGACTCTAGTCAAAGAGGCCAGATTATGATGCACTTCTGAATATTAGGGCCATTGTTAGGGAATATCATATTATGCTACAAAGACACTCCAGCTGGTGTCCACTAGAACATCCAAGTGGATACACATGACAAGAGCTCAGAACTTAGTCCAGCTGAAAGTAATTAAGATAATAACAACATACTAACCAATTACCATAAGCAAACATGTTGCTAAATGTTTTATCTCTTTTATTTAATTTCATATTTAATATATTCCTGTGAGATAGGTATCCTTATATGTACAGGCATACCTTGGAGATATTGCGGGTTTGGTTCCAGATCACTGCAATAAAGTGACTATCTCAATAAAGAGAGTCACAAATTTTTTAGTTTCCAAAAAAAACCCCAAAACCTGTTGCCATCAAGTTGATTGTGACTCAGAGTAGAACTGTCCTGTAGGCTTTCCAAGGAGTGGGTGGTAGACTTGAACTGCCAACCTTTTGGTTAGCAGCCAAGCTCTTAGGTTTCTCTGTGTATATAATAGTTACATTTACACTATACTGTAGCCTATTAGAAAACCCTAGTGGCATAGTGGTTAAGAGCTCAGCTGCTCAAGAGACAGAATGGGCTACATAAACCAGAGACTTCATCAGCCCGAGACCAGAAGAACTAGATGGTACCTGGCTACTACCAATGAATATCCTGACAGGGAACACAACAGAGGGTCCCTGATGGAGCAGTGGAACCATGGGATGCAGAACTCAAATTCTAGTAAGAAGACCAGACTTAATAGTCTGACTGAGACTGGAGGCGCCCAGGAAAGCATGGCCCCTGGTCTCTCCATCACCCCAGAACTAAAATAATTTCTGAGGCCAACTCTTCAGATAGGGATTGGATTGGACTGTGGCACATAAAGTGATACTTGTGAAGAATGTGCCTCTCAGACAAGTAGATACAAGAGACCAAAGGGGCGGCTTCTGTCCAGAGGTGAGATGGGAAGGCAGAGAGAGTTAGGAGCTGGTTGAATGTTCATGGGGAATCAGGGGCGGAGGGGAGGAGTGTGCTGTCACAGAATGGGGTGAGCGGTTGGGGTCTCATAACAATGTATGTAAAAAAAAAA
>NW_004443939.1:32266691-32277884 GCF_000243295.1 Trichechus manatus latirostris | reverse complement strand
GTGAGCGGTTGGGGTCTCATAACAATGTATGTAAAAAAAAAAAAAAAATTCTGTATGGGAGACTAACTTGAAATGTAAACTTCATTTAATTACAATTAAAAAAAAAAAAAAAAAGAGCCCAGCTGCTAACCAAAAGGTTGGCAGTTTGAATCTGTCAAAAAAAAAAAAGTATATACCTTAATTAAAAAATACTTTATTGCTAAAAAATGCTAACCATCATCTGCGCCTTCAACCAGTTGTAATCTTTTTGTTGGTGGAAAGTGTTGCCTCAGTGTTGATGGCTGCTGACTGATCAGGCTGGTGGTTGCTAAAGGCTTGGGTGGCTATGACAATTTCTTAAAATAAGACAACAATGAAGTTTGCTGCATCGATTGATTCTTCCTTTCATGGAAGATTTCTCTGTAACATGTGATGCTGTTTGACAGAATTTTACCCACAGTAGAACTTCTTTCAAAATTGGAGTCAATCCTCTCAAATCCTGCCAGTGTAATATTCTAAATCTTTTGTTGTCATTTCAGCAATGTTTATAGCATCTTCACCAGGAGTAGTTTCTATCTCAAGAAACTACTTTCTTTGTTCATCCATAAGAAGTAACTCCTCATCTGTTAAAGTTTTATCATGAGATTGCAGCAATTCAGTCACGTCTTCAGGCGTTACTTCTAATTCTAGTTCTCTTGCTATTTCCACCACATCTGCAGTTACTTCCTCCATGAAATCTTGAACCGCTCAAACTTATCCATGAAGATTGGGATCAACTTCTTCAAAACTCCTGTTAATGTTGATGTTTTGACTTCCTCCCACGAATCACAAATATTCTTAATGGCATCTAGAATGGTGAATCCTTTCCAGAAGGTTTTCAATTTACTTTGCCCAGATCCGTCAGAGGAATCACTGTCTATGGCAGCTATAGCCTTAGGAAATGTACTCCTAAAATAATAAGACTTGAAAGTCGAAATTGCTCCTTGATCAATGGGCTGCAGAAAGGATGTTGTGTTAGCAGGAGTAGCACCTTTAATTTCCTTCAAGAACTTCCCATTTGCATTCACAACTTGGCTAACTGTTTGGCACAAGAGACCTAGCTTTCAGCCTATCTTGGCCTTTGATATGCCTTCCTCACTAAGATTAATCATTTCTAGCTTTTGATTTAAAGTGAGAGACATGTGACTCTTCCTTTCACTTGATCACTTAGAGGCCATTGTAGGGTTATTAATTGGCCTAATTTCAACATTGTCATGTCTCAGGGAATAGAGAGGCCTGAGGAGAGGGAGAGAGATGGGGGAACAGCCAGTCAGTGAAGCAGTCAGAACACACACAACATTTATCAACTAAGTTTGTATATGGGCTCAGTTCGTGGTGCCCCAAAACAATTACAATAGTAACATCAAAGATCACTGACCACAGATCACCATAACAGATATAATAATAATGAAAAAGTTTGAAATATCTTGAGAATTACCAAAATGTGACATTAACAAAACCAGAATTACCAAAAATGAGGCACAAAGTGAGCACATATCGTTGGAAAAATGGCACTGATAGACTTGCTTGACACAGAGTTGCCACAACCTTCAATCTGTAAAAAACACATCATCTGTGAAGCGCAATAAAGTGAGGGACAATAAAACAAGGTATGCCTGTATTATTATACCCATTTCACAGATGAGGGAATTGACACTTAGAGAGCTTAAGTGATTTAACCAGAATCTCACAATTAGAAAATGGCGGAGTAAATCCAAAGTTGTCTAACTCCAAAGCTTGTGCTCAGAACTGCTATGCATCCTGCCTTCTTAATAGCAAAGCTATCTGAGGATATGGAATAACCCAAAATTTACTAGATGATTAGCTGCTTCAGTATATAGATATAAAGGGAAAAAATCCACCCAGTAATTATGCATAGAGCCTGTAATACAGCAGGTGACAGGCTGGGGACTAAGGAGGGAAACAGATGTATAAAAAATACAGCAGGAGTTATCTCTGCCTAATGATAGTGAAAGGGTGAATGTAAATAAATAAGCTTATGTGAGGTTGTATTAACCCTAGCCATGCATACACAAACATACACAAGCAAACATATGACACATAAACAAGGAATTCCAGGCCATCCCAATACTGTGGTTGTAGTACATTACGTATCTCCAAGGTTGAATAAAATCCCTCTTCCAAAAAGGCACGATAGGATAAATGCATATGTGGATTAGAAAATTATGATTAAGTATATATATTTTAATTTTCAAAGTTCAAAATTTTATTAGATCCCAATAAGTATTGTATCCAAAATCTACTGAGGTGTTATCTTTGCAGAAGAAAATACAAATTGACTTTCATATGCTGACACTGTTTATTTTAGGGATTTGGGAATAAAAGATAAAAGAAACTAATTTTCTATAAATCCTGTTACATTATCAAAATGGTACATTAAATTTTTCATATTAAATTATTTAACTATTTAGCACATTATAAAATTAAAAATGACAGTTTTACTTCAAATGGTTACAAAGCATTGAATTTGAATGTAATTTAATAAAAGTATGCGAAATGCATTACCATATGAACTCAGTCTGATCAATTTCTTAATACTACATACTTATGATGTAGAATGCTATTAAAAATGTATTAATATAGTTCCTTTTAAAGCATTTTTACCTCTGTTATTGGGCATATGACCGAATGTTCTAATTTATTCTCTAAACATTATCTTGACACTATTGATTTCTGTAATTGTTTTTTGGATTATTTAACTATGAAACATTTCAAGAATTCAGTTTTATGAAGTATGTAATGCACAATTAAATTGTATTGTATGACTGTGTTAGATATCTTAGAATGCGCCGCTAATTTAAACCAGAAAGTACTTATGAATTGGATCCTGTTGTAATTGTCATCTATTCTAATTCTGGTCTGTTTAAAAAGTGAGTTGAAAGTAGATATTAAAAGTCTGAGAAACTTTAAGGAAATGCTATATTTATGAATAAGATTTTAAACATTTCTGAAGATATATTCAAAAGAGTCATTTCTTTCAAAGTAAAATAATAATAAAGTCATGATTCTTAACATAATAGATTTGATAAATAAATGTTTGTTGTACTTTCATCATTCAATCAACTAGTACATGTTTATTAAGTACCTTCTATGTAACAGAAATATTTCTGTATACAGAGAAAGCTTGGAGAATGTAATATCCAATTATGTATTTGTTCAATCAACATCTGACTTGAATAAAGATAATATTTCTGAATAAATTAAAATAGGTCTCTATTTTAACAAATTCATAGGCTTTGATGAAATAAATGCAGCACAACTACTGGCCGTGCTCCAGCACTCAGAGTAGCTGAGAGATCAGTGAACCCACTCAACACTATAGTGCCCTCAGTTCAGCCTTCCCAAGCAGCTCATCAGCTTGGCAGTTCAAAAACCTCTGTGTTTGCACTTACCGCTGTAAAGATCCCTTCTCCTCTCCATCCCTGAATATCTCCTAGGTCCTCCTGTTAATTACTAAGCCTCTCACAGATTCTGAGACACCTTAGAACTATCAAACAATATAATGAGGCTCCTTCTAAATACTCCACCTGGCCAATTGCATTCGATTCATGTTTGTATATGTTGGTGTTGTGAATTTACACCATCAGGCATGAAATCTTCCTTTGGTTTCCAGAACTTATGTATTTAAATTCTGTCTAAATATCAGTCTACTTGGATATCCTACAGGCACTTGTTAGTTAATATCATAAAAACTAAATTCACAACTTTGTCTTCTCCTGTACTCCCTGATCTTATGAAGCCAATTATCTACCCAAGCTCAAGGAGAGAAATGGAGCTCTTCCAGGTGCTTTCCTTTCCTCACTCCACACCCCGTGTGCTGAGAAGCCTCATTTTAGATTCATGACCATTGAACTGCAATGAGCTCTTAGGAATCCTACAGCATCTCCCCAGTCAACTCTGTCACCTGAACAAACTGCTTCACAATTTTTCCTTTTTCTCAGTCTCTCAACATACAACCTTGGTCTTCATTCTCAGCTAAATGACCTTGCATCTTATTTCACTGAGAAATAGAAGCAAACCAAAAGACTATCCACAAGCTCCCATCCCAACATTTGGCTCCTTTCTGCATCTGGACCTACCTACACCATGTCTCCTGAAGCCAGCCCCTCTGCTTGTACACTCTATCCCGCCCCTGTTGCCTCTCAAGATGAGGTCTCCAGCATTGTTTCTCTCTCTCCTATATCATCAATTTCCCCATCTGTATTGGATTACTCCCAAAAGTGTACATACTTGATATTAAAAATATATTAACTTCTCCCTACATAGGTCTCCAATTACTGCTATTTCTCTGTTCCTATCTTATATTCATTGACATTATACTCCTCAAAAGGGTAGTCTACTTACCATCTCTAATTTCTCTCATCTGATTCTCTCTCTTCCATTTTTGTATTTATTTGTTTTATCAAAACTGTACATGCACATCATTTAAGTAAAATGTGTTAAGAAAACAATAGTACCCCTACTTTCCCCTCCCCCATGGCAGGAAATTTTAATTCATTTACCTAAGTTGTTTGATGTTCTTGCTATATTTCCAAATAATACACTTCTGTTGTTTCTTCTTGGTTTTTTCAGGTTTAGGCAATTCTGTATTGACTTCCTCCTGAAAAAAATATGAATTTACATCATTTTCACCACTTCTCCACCCACACCCACATGCATGGGCAGCCATGCTGCCCTTCCTCCCAATATAGTTACTGTATTTTATAGATCTAAGAGGCCATTGATTTTGAGATGCACTATCATGTTATGTACCACTAAGAAAGAAAAATACTGCCTATTAAACTATGAGACAAAAATTTCGTATCACTTTGACTTTTTACTGAAGGAGGACTTCTAGAACTAACCAGACATATATTTTATTATGTATCATTCTTACTCAATGTGAAAAATATAAGCAAAATAAATTAAGCATACGTAATTTTTTTTTTTTTTTAAATTCGGAATCGACTGTTGTAAATAGCTTACTTGGCTCAGGCTCTTAATATCCATGTTTTTCCACACACTATCATCCTTTGTACCATCAAGAATGTTTATGATACAGTTTTTGTAAGAGAATTTTTGAAACACTAGAAACTGTTGATGCTGTACTCTTAATCCAGCTTTGTATTATGTACAACAAACTAGATTTTTTTAACTTTATCTTTGAGAATACTGCTAAATAAATCTACCACCTCGCTTTCTTCCCACATCATTGTTACCTATAGGTTCAAAAAGTGTTTTTACATATATATAGCCATGTAAACCCCTTGCTGTCAAGTTGATTCCAACTCATAGCAAACCTATAGGACAGAGTAGACCTGCCCCATAGTGTTTCCAAGGAGAGGCTGGTGAATTCGAAATGCTAACCTTTTGGTTAGCAGCCAAGCTCTTAACCACTGTGCCACCAGGGCTCCTGTCTTAGTCTGGGTACTCTAGAGAAGCAAAACCAGTAAAGTGTATAAATATATACAGACAGAGATTTATATCAAGGAAATGGCTCCTGTGGTTTTAGAGGCTGGAATGTCCCAAGTCCTTGGATCAGGATAGAGGCTTCTCCTGATTCATGTAGCCACAGGGGCTGGAGAACCTAAGATCAGCAGGTCAGTGAACAGGGCTCTTGTTCACAGGCTGTGAAGATCAACAAATCCCAAGATTGGCAGGCAAGACTGCAGGGCTTTTCCTGATCCACATAGCTGCAGGGACTGGTGAACCCAAGACTGGCAAGTAAGCTGCTAGCTCCATCCCACGACCCAAGAACTGGAGGTCAGACGAACAGGAGGCAGCTACAGGGTCCAGCGAAGGCAAAAGGCAGAACGTCCACTTATATTCAGATGCAGGCCACATGCCCGAGGAAACCCCCTTTCAGCTGATTGGCTACTCACAGCAGATCTTATCATGGGGGTGATCACATTTAAACACTGAGAATCATGACTCAGCCAAGTTGACACACAATCTTAACCATCACAACTCCTATATAGCCACGTTGTTGTTGTCGTTAGGTGCCGTCGAGTTGGTGGTAGCCATGCAGCCACCACCAGACCAATTACTGAGCATCCCCAGTACACCATGATGCTGGTACTTTCTGATGTTTGTGCCTGCATAGGTAATGACAATTTTATTATGAATTGCTTCCTGGCCAACAGTATTACAGTATTTATTGTAAGATGATCCTTATTTTTAGAGATGTTAAAATGTGAACATCAGAATTCATAAAATTCAAAGTATCATTTTAGTTAGATCAATATCCAGTGTTTACCTGTTAGGACTGTGTAGATGCTAATCTTTACAGAAGTGGATTCACTGTGAAACTAATGATGTTTCAGGACCCCTCACTTGCAAGTTCTTCTTCCAAGTCACTGAAAAGGGGCCTACTGATATGTCCACATGATCATATTTTTTGTAAAAATTGCAGAAGTAAGGTATTTTAACTTGAATTGGTTAAGTTTACTCTCCCTTTTCACTCCCTTTCCATTGTCCCTTTCCTTATGTCTGTTGTCGGTCACATTACTCCTCGTGATGGTTAGCCGTAGTCATAAGCATAGGGGAAGTTGATAGGAGGATGCATTTAGTTAGGTTTAGAAGGCTATCTTTATGTAGTTTACAGTCACTTTCGTGTACAGTTAAGTTGGTGCTGTGGCAACTCACTAAGCATTACAATCTGTGGGATGAGATCATTTTGCAAAATGAACAGGCACTAGGGTGCCAAGCCCTGGGAAAATGGAGGAGAAACAAAGTTTGAAACGTATAAAGCCTGAAGCTAATCTATGTAAAATAATACATGGAAGACTCAGTTCTTATCAAAGCCAAGTCAAAATAGGTCTCTTCTTTTAGAAGCTACTCCACAATGCAGCACAATACTAACATCAACAAATATCACATAAAACTTACAGTATGCTACTAAAATGAGAACATCGATGACAAACAAGCTCATGAGAGTTGTCAATTCACAAGTATTTAAGATCTTCCTCTGCCCTCCCAAAACTTGAAATGTCCTGAAATCTTACTGCTTATATATGAAAAAAGCTTGATGAGATTTTCCCAAAATTTGACAAAACTCCTCAAAATTTATTGACTTTAGCATTAATAATTGTGAAGCTGAAAGAAAATTTTCTAAGTTAGAAATAATAAAATACAAATTACAATTAATCATGCTAGAAGAAAGGCTGATTATCTTTCTTTTTTATCTCTACAGAAAGTGACACTACAAAATTGTTTTCATAAGAAGAGATTCTGGTATATACAGCTAAAATATAGGGAAAATTATTACAGAGATGTGTGAGGCAGTTAATTTAATAAGAAGAATATTTTTCTAAATTTTATGATGCTTGTGGTATTTTTTGTTTTTTTAATTTTGTAAGTTGTTGTGATGTATTTTCTTATTCTAAATACTCTATGCCTAATTTTTGTAACTTCATGTCTTTTTTTTTTTTTAAAGAGAATCTGCCTAATCGTACTAGCTTTAAAAGAAACAAACAGACCCGTTGCCGTGGAGTCAATTCCTCCTCATAGTAAATTTTCCCCTGACTATAATTGCTTTTCCTTTCTTGCACACTGGCCTCATTGCATTCTTTGGAGCGTACTGTGCTCCTGGTTCAGGGCCTTTGCCCTTGCTGTTCCCTCACCAGCATGTCCTTCCCATACACAGCCACATGACTTGCTCTGCATTTCCTCTAGACTCTACTCAAATATCACATTTTAGGGAGACTTCACTCACCATCCTCTGTAAATAGCATCCCCACTTACATATAAAGTTCAAAAAAAAAAAACCAAACCCGTTGCCGTGGAGTTGATTCTGACTCACAGCAACCCTATAGGACAGAGTAGAACTGCCCCACAGGGTTTCCAAGGAGCCACTGGTGGATTTGAACTGATCACCTTTTGTTTAGCAACTGAGCTCTAAAATCACTGGCCACCAGGGCACCACACATAAGATTTCTAGCTAAAATATCAGACTTTTGGTTAAATTCGAATTTCGGATAAACAATGAATAATTCTTTTAGCTGAAGTATGTTCTGGTCTATTTTGTGTACATATTTATACTAAAAAAAATTCATTGTTTATCTGAAATTCAAATCTACATTTTTTTGGGAGGGTGATAAATCTAGCAACTCTACCCTCACACTCTCTATCCCCCTTACTCCACTTCATAGTACTTACCACTATATAGTACATTAGACATTTATTTTTTGTTACTGTCTATCTCCCAGCACAAGAATATAAGCTCTAAGATGGCAGGGACATTTGTCTATTGTTCATTGTTGTATCCCAAGCATCGAGACTGGAGGTGGCACATACCAGGCACTTAAGAGATACTAATTTTAGGAACTGATTAAATTTAAGCAGTCCTAACCTTACAACTTTAACTCTTAAATATTCTCAAATCCTTCATTTATTTCTATCCTAATAAACCAAAAAAACCAAACCAGTTGCCCTCTAACCAGTTCAGACTCATGGCAACCCCAGGTGTGTCCGAGTAGAACTGTGCTCCATAGGGTTTTCAGTGGCTGATTTTTAGGAAGCAGTCCACCAAGCTTTTCTTCTGAGGTGCCTCTGGGTGGATTTGAACTCGCAAACTTTCCGTTAGCAGCTGAGTGCATTAACTGTTTCACCACCCAGGGACGCCTATCCTAGTAACTTTTGCACTAATCAAAGTCAGGATCATGACTGTTTTCTAACCGGTCTCCTTGCTTCCAGCATTGCTATTCTGAAATCCATCCACTGCCTACAAAGCGCTGCCCTGTGTTGACCCATCAACAGTTCCTCATTGTCTACAGAAAAAACTTTAAACACTTTAGCATGGCCTTGCTCACAGGTGCCCCTGCCTACCTCTCCATCTCACCTACCACAGCCCTGCCGTGTTCTCCATCCATAACCTGCCTTTTCATACCTGCATGCCAATATCCATAAGGTTGCTTCTGCCCATAGCTCCCTCTCCACCCCTTTATAAATCTCTTATATATCTTTAAAGACTGGTATCAGATATCATCATCCTCCAGGAAGCCTTCTCTGACACCCATAGGCTGAACTAATTGTGCTTTTTTTCTGTGCTTTATAGCACCTTGCACATAATTTTGTCATAGTATTGTCTGCATTGTATTAAAACCACCTGCTTCCCTAACTGAAATATAAGTATCTCGCATTCCAAGACTGGGTGGCATTTATCTTTAATTCACAACACCTGGCACAGTGCATTGCACAAATAAGCCTTGCAGAAATGTTTGTTGAACTAAATAAATTCAATTAAGATATCCAAATTAAATAGATACTCAAGTATATCAGAAGGGGACTGCTAACGTGGGGTTACTGAAGATCTATAATGTCCAGCCTAATAAAAACAAACAAACAAAAAATGATATTCAGTGGATTTTTCCAAATAAGAGGAAACAATCTGTGAACAGGTTATGTCCAGAGACAGCAGAAGGTTCAAGATCAGTGTGACGATGAAGTCCAGAATGTAGTCATAATGGTGGGGGCTAAACAGAAGAAAGTGGAGTCTATGGAAAAAAACAGATTATAAAGATAGTGTCATATGTGCCAGTGATGTTAAAATTGCTGGGATTCAAAATAGGAGATGGTGGAGAGAGGAAAGGTGTGAAGCAGGTGCTAAAATAATCAAGTTTCATGAAAGTGGATCCATCAAGACAGTAGACATGAGCATTGAGGATTTGAAAGATCCAGGCGTTGGTTAGGCTTCAAATGAAGAGAAGCACGGTGACAGGAGCTGGCTAGTGATATAGAATCTGTCAACTAAAGACAAGCAAAAGGCCCACCCTACCCAACCCAGGCTCAAGAAATGGAATATGAGCAGACTAGACTTTTGTAGGATGAATTCACTAAAACAAGCAGAAAAAAACGTTGCTGTCAAGTCGATTCCAACTCATAGCAACCCTATAAGGACAAAGTAGAATTGCCCCATAGGGTTTCCAAGGAACTGCTGGTGGATTCCAACTGCAGACCTTTTGGTTAGCAGCCATAGCTCTTAACCACTGCACCACCAGGATTCCTGTATTCAATAAGGGAATTTAAAAAAAATCATCTCACAAGAGTACATTTTGATTTTCTTTTTTATTAATTTTTTTTCTATTGTACTTTAGGTGAAGGTTTACAGAACAAATAGTTTCTCATTACACAGTCAGTGCACATATTGTTTTATGACATTGGTTAACAACCCCACAACATGTCAACACTCTCCCTTCTTGACCCTGGAGGACCTTTTTTTCTTTTTTGGTGAAAATATACAAAGCCAAAGACACACCATTTCAAAAGTTATTACATGTACAATTCAGTGACATCAATTACGTTCTTCCAGTTGTGCTGCTATACTCACTATCCTTTTCCAAATTATTCCATCACCATTGTCTTCGACTCACTGCCCCCTAGGCTTCCCATCAAACCTTTTCAGTTGCTGTTGTCAATTTGATCTCACATAGATAATTTTTTTTTGGACTTTAAATGAAGGTTTACAGAACAGAATACTTTCTCATTAAACAGTACACATATTGCCCTGTGACGATGGTTAACAACCCCATGACATGTTACGACCGTCCTTTCTCAACTTTGGGTTCCCTATCACCAGCTTTCCTGTCCCCTCCTGCCTTCTTATCCTTGTACCTGGACTGCTGTGCCTCATTAGTCCCGTTTTGTTTTATGTGACTGTCCAATTCACCACTGAACGGTGAACCTCGGGAGCGACATCACCACGGAGCTAAAAGTGTGTCCAGAGGCCATACTCTCAGAGTTTCTCCAGTCTCTGTCAGGCCAGTATATCTAGTCTCTTTTTGTGTGTTAGAATTTTGTTCTACATCCTTCTCCAGCTCTGTCCAGGACCTTTTGATGTGATCCCTGTCAGAGAAGTCAGTGGTGATAGTTGGGCACAAGCTAGTGGACTGGACTCAGCCTGGTGGAGGCCTTGGTAGCTGTCGTCCATTAGTCCTTTGGACTAATCTTTTCCTTGTATCCTATTCTCTTCATTCTCTCTTGCTCCAGAAGGGGTGAGACCAGTGGAGTATCTTAGATGGCTGCTCACAGGCTTTTAAGACCCCAGATGCTACTCACCAAGGTAGAATGCAGAACATTTTCTTTATAAACTGTGTTATGCCAATTTAGCTAGATGTTCCCCAAGACCATGGTCTCCACAGCCTTCGGCCAGCAATTCAGTCCCTCAGGGATTTGGGG
>NW_004443939.1:32257653-32258771 GCF_000243295.1 Trichechus manatus latirostris | reverse complement strand
TGAATGTCTTCTTTGGTGAAGTGTCTATTCATTTCCTTTGCCCATTTTTTAATAGGATTATTTGTCTTTTTGTTATAGAGGTGTTGGATTTTCTTGTAGGTTATAGAGATTAGACTTTGTCTGACTTGTAATGTACAGAAGTTTTTTTCGCAGTCTGTAGGTTCTCTTTTTACTCTTTTGGTGAAGTCTTTTGAAGAGCATAGGTGTATGATTATTAGAAGATCCCAGTTATCCAGCTTATCTTCTGGAGTTTGTGTGTTGTTGATTATGTTTTATATCCTGTTAATGCTGTGTATTAGGGCCTCTAGCATTGATCCTATTTTTTCTTCTATGAACTTTATAGTTTTGGGCTTTATATTTAGGTATTTGATCCATTTTGAATTAGTTTTTGTATATGGTGTGAGATATGGATCCTGTTTCATTTTTTTGCAGATGGATATCCAGTTTTGCCAGCACAATTTGAGAAAAAGACTGTCTTTTCCCCATTTGATGGACTTTGGACCCTTGTTGAAGATCAGGTGACCACAGGTGGATGGATTTACATCTGGGTTCTCAATTCTGTTCCATTGGTCAACGTATCTATCGTTGTACCAGTACCAGGCTGTTTTGACTACCGTAGCTGTAGAGTACGTTCTGAGGTCAGGTAGTATGAGTCCTCCTACTTTATTCTTTTCTTCAATAGTTCTTTACTTACCCGGGGCCTCTTCCCTTTCCATATAAAGTTAATAATTATTTTTTCCATCTCTTTAAAGAATGTTGTTGGTGTTTGGATCGGGATTGCATTGTATTTGTAAATTGCTTTGGGTAGAATTGTCATTTTCACAATGTTGAGTCTACGTATCCATGATTGTGGTATGTTTTTCCATTTATTTAGATCCCTTTGGGTTTCTTGCAGTAGTGTTTTGTAGTTTTCTTTGTATAGGTCTTTTACATTCCTGATTAGATTTATTCCTAAGTATTTTATTTTTTTAAGGGCTATCATAGTTGGTATTGCTTTCCTGATTTCCTTTTCATCGTTCTTTTTATTGGTGTATAGGAATCCAACTGATTTTTGTATGTTTATCTTGTATCCTGCTACTCTGCTGAATCTTTCTATTATTCCAGTAATTTTCTTGTGG
>NW_004443939.1:32214735-32256785 GCF_000243295.1 Trichechus manatus latirostris | reverse complement strand
TGTTACGATCCTCTTTATTTCAATTGGGTCTGTTATAATGTCCCCCATTTCATTTCTTATTTGGGTTGTTTGCATCCTTTCCTGTTTTCCTTTTGTCAGTCTGGCCAGTGGTTCGTCGATTTTGTTGATTCTATCAAAGAACCAAATTTTGGTTTTGTTGATTCTTTCTATTGTTTTTCTATTTTCTATTTCATTTATTTCTGCTCTGATCTTTATTATTTCCTTTCTTATGGTGGCTGTGGGCTTTTTTTGGTGTTCTCTATGTGTTTAAGTTCTGCAGTTAATGTTTTGATTTTGTCCCTTGCTTCTTTTTTGATGTGTGCATCTATTGCTATAAAATTGTCCTCTGAGGACTGCCTTTGTTGTTTCCCAAAGGTTTTGGTATGATGTGTTTTCATTCTCATTTGATTCTAGGAATTTTTCGATTCCATCTCTGATTTCTTCTATTACCTAGTGGTTTGTAAGCAGGGTGTTATTTAGTTTCCGTGTAATTTTTTTCCTTGATCTTTCTGTTGTTAATTTCTACCGTGATGGCATTGTGGTCAGAGAAAATACTTTGTATTATCTCAACGTTTTGGATCTTGTTGAGGATTGCTCTGTGACCTAAGATATGGTCTATTCTGAAGAACGTTCCATGTCTATTGGAAAAGAACGTGTACTTCGCAGCTGTATGGTGGAGTGTTCTACATATTTCTATGAGGTCAAGTTGGCTTATTGTGTCCTTTAGGTCTTCTGTATCTTTGCTGAGTTTCTTTTTAGATGTTCTGTCATTTACCGAGAGTGGTGTGTTGAAATCTCCTACTAGTATTGTGGAACTGTAGGTTTCTCTTTTCAGTGCTGTTAGAGTTTGTTTTATGTGTTTTGGAGCCCTGTCATTGGGTACGTAGATGTTTATTATGGTTATGTTTTCATGATGGATCATCCACTTAATCATTATATGGATTTTGTTTTAAAGTCTATGTTATCTGAAATTAGTATTGCCACTGCTGCTCTTTTTTGGTATAGTTTTTTCCAAGATTTGATTTAATAAATTTACATCTTTGTATCTCTTGTAGACAGCATATTGATGGATCCTGTTTTTTTTAATCCATTCTGTCACTCTCCGTCTCTTTATGGGTGCATTGAGGCCATTTACATTCATTGTAATTATTGATAGGTGTGAGTTTATTGCTGTCATTTTGTAGTGCTTTTTTCTGGTGTGCTGACTTTTTCTTTGTTCCTCTTACTCTCCTGTGCTGAACTCCTTTTGTTTGAGGATGTTTTTCATTTCTTTTGTTTTTGTAGGTTTTGTTTTTAGTGAGACTTTATCATTTTCCACTTTATTTTGAGGAGTAGTTTTGTTACGTTTCTTTGTGGTTACCGTTAAATTTATCCTTATCTTTCTAAGTTTGAAGTAGTCTGTTATTACTTGGTATCTCCTTGCCTTTCTCTCCATTAAAAGGTTCTATACCTCCAGCATTTATTCTCTCTTTTATTGTTCTGATGTTGTTGTGATTTACAGATTAATTGCTCTGATTCCCTGTTGTATTTCTTTTGGCTTTTAACAGTCCTTGCGAGTTTATTTCCTAGGTTAGTATCTGGCTGGTACCATCCTGCTTCCTAGATTCAGCCTGTGAGCTGATGTTGTTTGTTCTCAGATTGAAGGACTCACTTTAATAAGTCTTGTAAGTTTGATTTGGTTTTTACATAGTCCCTTAATTTTTGTTTATCTGGAAATGACCTAATTTCACCACTATGTTTAACGAGAGTTTTGCAGGATATATTATTCTTGGCTGGCAGTTTTTTTCTTTCAAGGTTTTATATATGTCATCCCATTGCCTTCTTGCCTCCATGGTTTCTGCTGAATAATCTGAGCTTACTCTTATTGTTTCTCCTCTGTATGTGACTTTTTGTTTTTCTCGAGCTGCTCTCAGGATTCTTTGTTTGTCTTTCATTTTGGAGAATGTGATTATGATATGCCTTGTTGATTTTCTTTTGGGGTCTATCCTATATGGGGTTCGTTGAGCTTCTTGGATGGTAAGCTTTTCATTTTTCATGATACTGGGGAAGCTTTCTGTCAGCAGTTCTTCAATGATCCTCTCTGTGTTTTCTGTTTTCTCCCCCGTTCTGGAAATCTGATCACTCCTAAATTTTTGCTTTTGATTGTATCCCACATAATTCTCAGGGTCTCTTCGTTTTTCTTTGTTCTTTTTTCTGATTTTTCCTCAGAGTTGTATCCAAGCGTTTGTCTTCAATTTCGCTGATCCTGTCCTCTACCATTCCAAACCTGCTCCTCAGTCCTCCTATGACACCGTCCATTTCTGAAATCTTGTTATTTATCTTTTTGATTTCTAATTGTTATTTTTGTATGATTTCTAGTTGTGGATTTATTTTAACATTTTGTTCCTGCATTATTTTCCTGAATTCCCCAATTTTTGTCTGTATTTTCCATAAATTTGTCTGCCTTTTCCATGAAGTTGTCTTTTTTTTCCTCATTTATGTTTGCTTTTTACTTCAACTCTTAGATAGCTCTGAATGTTAGAGATTTGAATTCCCTATCAGGTAGTTCTAGTGTCTTTTCTTGTATTGGAAAGTCTTCTGGTGTTTTATTTTGGATACCTACTGGAACCATCCTGTCCTGTTTTTGTAAATATTTTGATAATGGCTGCTGTCTTCGGGTCCTTTGGTAGTTATTTTCCTCGTTTATTGATTGTAAATTAGTTAGTTTGTTTCATCCTGCTTTTTTGGCCATTTGGCTATGTCTGAGCAGGCAGGCTGTGTGTTCTTTGCTCTCTGTCCATCTTTGGGCATGATATTTTTCACCTCCTCCAATTGGCAGTCAGTCACTCAGATATGGTACAGCAGGGCAGGTGTAGCTGAAGAGGAGTTGCTGGGATGGGTTGTTTGTGGCACTTACTACAACCACCAGGGCGGGCCAGTAATCAGTGCATGGCAGGTTCTGGCAGGCCACATCTGGGCTGCTTGGTAGTGTGATGTTCAGCGCACGGTGTAGGTAGGCAGGATGGAGGGAGGAGACTGTGATGTGTGGGGCTAAGATGGGTATGGGAGAGAGCAGAGAGGAAAGGGATCCAAAAACTTACAAAAACAAGAGTGCTAGAGGAGCTTGCCATTGGAGTGGAGAGATGAGAGACTATGAAATGGTGAAAAACAAAATGGAGAACGAAAAAAAGAAATGAAAAAAATGAATAAATAAAAATTAGAAAGAAAGAAGAAAAGCACAGCTCCCAGGAATCCCTCTGGTGCAGCTGTGAGGTGTTGGGAAGTTGCTTCCAGGTAGTGAAGTACAGTCTGGCTAGAAGGGGTACAGGTGTCACTCAGTGCCAGGTATTCAGGGGACAGGAAGAGAAGGAAAGTATAGAGAGATGAGAAACTGAGTAATGAAGAAAGACAAAAAGGGAAAATGAGGGAAAAGAAAACAAAACAAACAAAATAATAAAAAAGAACAAGAAAAACAGAAAATAAAGCCCGCATCCCCCAAAAAAACAAACCAAGGGGGTATGTCCCAAGCTGTGCAGTACTGCCCAGCATGTTCGGGCTCCCAATTTGAGAAAGAAAACAAACAAACAATTGAAAACATACAAACAAAAAGCCCTGGGATCCCACCAGTGTAGCAGCATGGGCTAGGAAGCAGTTTCACATTCCAGCAGCATTTCACAGCCTTTCAAGAAGAAGCAAAGATGGCGCACGGAGCCAGGTATTTGAGAGAAAGGTGGGGAGGTGGGGAGAGGTAAAGAAGAAATCTAAAGAAGCAGGAAAAAGCAGCAGCAGCCTCAAAATGGCATTTAGGGAGCCAGCCAGTGTGGGCGGGTGGTATCCAAGTGACACTGGAGTGAAGGTGGTGCTTTCCTGGCCAAGAGATTGGTGGCAGGAAGCAGAGCAGGCCTAGTGGGGGTGAAGAAGGGTGGGGGGTGGGAAAGTATATATTGCTGGTTACCGGTTGTTCTGTGTCTTGCTGGAAGCTCCGTGAAGCTGCTTTCTCGTACTCCCTGTTGGCTGATCTCTGATCGGAATCCAAGATGGTGGATCCATGCTGTGTTAGCTGATAGGGGACCTCTGCATGTACCTCTCTTCGCTCTCTGTTCTCGGTCAATTTCTTATTCCATTTGGCGTTTGGCTGAGTTCTTTATCTCTTCATCTGATGTTTAGGATTTCAGGATTGCTGTTTTCTCTGTTTGGCTTAGTTTTTCGGATCTTTGCTGTGGAGGGATGGCGTGGTGCTTCTGCCTATAGCACCGTGTTGCCCAAAAGTCCTACATTTTGATTTTTAAAAATAAGTATTATGATGGTCCATGTAATTAATTTTCTGTCCAAATTTCAAAGTTTTTCTATAACCTCCAAAATAACAGATTTTCTCTACTTTCTTCAAAAATAAATGAAATGGAGTCAGGGAAACAAAAGAGAGAAAAATAATTAAGGAGAAGTGGAAGAGAAATCAACAAAGAAATACTAGAATAAGAAAAGAATATTACTCTCTTAAGTCCTGGACAAGCTCTCATCTGTAGGGTGGCCCATGGCATATCTCTTTCTCTTCAGGGAGGAAAAGAAAGGGTCCTCTAGTGCCTGAATGACAGTAGTCCTGTCCCCAGGACTCTATTCCTTTACTTAGTAATTGCTAATCCTACTGTGCATCAAAACTGACAGGGAAGCTTTTAAAAATTCATAGATGTCTGTGTCCCATCCCCTAGTCCTATTGAATCTGAACTTTTGATTGTGAAGCTCAGGACTCTCAGATCATTATTTTACTAGGTGTAGTTCTTGTTTGGGAACCGTACTTCAATTTATGCCAATGCTGGGCAGTGGGAAGGTTCTGATGACATGTCACCTCAAATCCTAAGGCTTTTTATCCTGAGAGGACTGCCTAAGACAGATGGGGAGAAATAAGTTCTTTTGCCAAGGTCCCAAGAAACTAGAGATGCCTGAAGCACTTTTTCAATTCACAATTCCATAAAAGCTTGTTTAAAAAACAAAAAATAGAAACACACCACTAGGACACAAAATTTTTCTCTTTCTGCTTCCCTCTTTTCTTTCATTAGAATCAGTCAGTGAACACACATCAATTAAGCAAATTCACGAGTATTTCACCAGCCGAAAACCTGGTCAAAAATCACTGAGTGAACATTCCACTCTCCTCCTCCACTCAGCTTCTTCATCCTACTAAGCTGGGAAACCTATTTCTATAATAAAGCTCCTAAATTAAAATAACTTCATGGAAGGATTTAACCCAAAAGCAGTATGTCAGATGAAGGGTGGGAGAATGTTGAATAGAAAAATAAAACTATAGTGTTCCCTAGGAGTCTGAGAATAAGGTCTGAGTACTATAAGATGGAACATTCCATCAGATTCCTGTTCAACTTAATTATAGTTTAAGATGTGCACATGTGAAATTAATATTCAGGATCCTGGTGATTTAAAAAGCAGCTACAGGCTACCATTTGAATTCATAAGACTTGTAATCCATCTTGTCCCATGAAACAACTAAATACAATATGATATCAGTGCTCAGATTTCTGGAGAGAAAAAGCAAGTGACCCTGTTTTTTAAAAGAATCATGCATATGTAACTGGAATACAAATGGGGAGAATTATGTTAAATACCCAAGGGGAACTACAAAGCTTCCATATTTTTAGTCTCAAACCAAGTAGAAATCCCCACTTAGATCTTTAGGTCAATTAGGGATGTCATTGCACACACAGACCAATGTCATATTCTTAAAACATTCTCTGAGCCCCAGACTATGCTCATGACTGTCATGGCTTTGCATGGTTAGAAATGGAGCTACTAAATGAAGGATGAGGTCTAGACTAGGTATTATTAGAGCTGCATTCATAACACCCCAATTCTATAGGCCACTCTTGCCCAAGGTTGCCAGTAAACACTTTCCAGGGACATATATCCCAGGGAAATAAGAAAAGAGGCTTTCATCTCCAAGCCTCTACCGTAGTTCAAAGAAGTATTCTGTATCTCAACATCTACTTTCAACAAATGTCCAGTATAGGCTAAGCCTTTTCAGTGTCCAACAAAGCTCTGTGCAGAATCATCATATTACAACCTCCTGGGACTTCCTGGGTTCTCTGTGTTGGATACTTTTGTGTGGGATCCCTCAATTGCCTCCTCTCCATCTTTGCCTGTTGCCGTCACAAGGAAGCAGACTGGCATAGTAGAAGGACTTCAGACTTTGAGGTTAAGCTTAGGCTTCAGTACTTACTGATGTTTTGTGACCGCGGGAAAGTTACTTAACTATGCTAGACACTATTTTTTTTTTTTTTTTACCAAGGTAAATATTTTTTCATAAAATATTTAAACCTGTTGCCTTCGAGTCAATTCTGACTCATAGCCACCCTATAGGACAGAGTAAGTGGCTGCGACAATAAGCTCAAGCATAACCACAATTGTGAGGATGGCGCAGGACCAGACAGTCTTTCCTTCTGTTATACATAGGGTCTCTATGAGTCAGACCTGACTCAATGGTACCTAACAACAACAACAAAGTAAATATAGATGTATTTTATATACAGGATCATGAGCATCAAGTGAGAAAATAGGTAAAATATCTAGTATGGGCCTATCATATAATATGGGTTTAGCAAATTTTAGTTCCTGCCACTCCCGGGAAACTCACTCCAACACAAACAAACAAGGTCAGAGCCATTGAGGTCGTGTTGTGTTGATGGGCCTTCAGGGCAGCTGCCAGAGCATTGGGTCAAGCTGCCTCTGTTGCCCTGGCAAAATCTTCACCTTTTCAAGCCTCATCTTAGATGTATTTCCCTTGTTCACTGCCATGCTCCAGTCACACCGGCCTTGCCTAAGTTGGAAGATTCTAGGCGCTTGCTTTTACCAGGTTCTTGCTGATAACTTTCTCCTGTCTCTTTGCAGGACTATTCTTCCTATTTTGGTCTCATTTGAAATGTCACCTCCTCAGAGAAGCTTTTTCTGACCACTCCTATCTAAGAGAAGTCCTTCCTTATATTTTTTATTATTTTGTTTTGTTTTTTTCCTAACACATACCACAATCTGTAATGATCTCATTTATTTGATTGTGTAATATAATCTCCTTATAGATCATTGTATCTTTTGTATCCCTTGTGCCTAGGAAAGTGACTAGCTCATATGAGATGTGCAATAAATGTAATATTTGTTGAATGAATGAATGAACAATTTTTTTTCATTTCAGTACTGCCTCAGTGTTAAAGAAGCTCCTCTGGCTGCATTTCCGTTTAGATAAAGCACTGGGGGAAGGAAAGAGGGACTTGATTCTTTTCTCAGCTTTGAAGAGGGGAATACCACAAAGACATTGTGAAAAACTAAATGAAATATTGGTACTGTGACTGTCTTTTAATAGATGCTCAGTAAATATTAATTATTTGTGGTGATTTTTTTGTTGATAAAAGAAAAGTAGCCCCGATGTTATAGGAGTGAACAGTACCTTCACCTCCCTTTGCCTTGGTTCCCTCGAATATAAAATAAGGAAAATAATTATCTCTATACCATTTGTGTTGTGAGAATTAAATGAATTTATACATGTAAGTGCTTGAAATAGAATAGAGTCAGGGCTAAATGTGGGATTGCCAGAATTATTCATTGATGTTTACTTTAGTCTGCAAAGATAATTTAAAGACAACTAATTCTTCTCACTGAGGCTAGAGATACAGGGCATTTTTTTGTTGATGATGTTTTGCAGCTTTGGCCAACAGAATCCTACTGTGACTCACAAGGCTAAAGAAAAGTCTATAATTCCTATTAGGTGAGAATTAGTATAACTTGATACTGATATTATCTGACAAGATGAAAAGGTGGTTTGACTAAAATCCATGGTGAGATTATATCCTCAAAAAGTTTTGGAAGAAACTGTATTTTCACTAACAATATGTGACTTTCAAAAAGTTCTTTTAAATCCATGCAGACCAAACTGATCAGAGATAACAAAATATTTAAGGGTCTTCTGGTCAAATGGACACCAAAGCTTTGTTGGATAAAATCCATGCCAGTTGGATTTATGGTAATAGCTAACTCAGCAAGTGTCTAAATTTGTCTGTTAAGCTTTCTGCAATGTATTATCACAGTCCTTGAATAAAGATCCTTTTCAGTACTACTTATAACTTGTAAGTTTTTTTGATATGATTCCACTACGAATTGAGTTTTGAACTGACAATAAACTCAATATTCCTGTTTAAAAAGATAAAAAGTTTTAAAAAAATGCATGTTAGTAGAAAACTAAAAATAGCAAATGGTCCCATATTTATATCTCAGTAGTCAGAATACAAATAAACATCCTTCATGAAAACACATCAGTGCTTCCAATTAAGGCAATATAATTGCATGCTTTGAAGTGGAACAATGGAAAATCTGACACTCCATTGTATTAATATGAGACACAGACTTTAGAGACATATAAAAAATAGCATTTAATCTTTGTAAGGCATCTGCTTCTATACTTTTTGCATAACATTTATGTATTGTGTGTAAACACACACATTAGATAGATAAATAGATAGCCGGATAGATAAACATATGTGAAAGAGCTAGATGAAATCTGGTGCAACCCACTAATTCACTTTAGTAAGCCATTTCACTGTTACTGTTGCAAGTTCTGTTGTCTTCTACATTTTCATTGTTTTCAAGAGATTATAGAGAAGCCTTACACATTTATACTCAGGCATTAATTTACTTACCTGGCACATATCTCAAATGACCAGATCTGAAGGTAAAGGACAAAATCTCAAATTAACTAGATAGTCGTGTAAAAGCTGAGAACAGTGCTTTTATCCTACGTGCACATTCAAGTATTTTATTTCATTTATAAAATGAAGTGCAATATATAAACATTGACCTTTATTTGCTGATGTGGCATGATTCACAACGAGAAGAAATACCTGTAAACATCCATTAATAATCGGAACATGGAATATACTAAGTATGAATCTAGGAAAATTGGAAGTTGTCAAAAATGAAATAGAATGTTTGATGGTTGATATCTTAGGCATTAGTGAGCTGAAATGGACTGAGATTGGCCATTTTGCGTTGGACACTCATATGATCTACTATGCAGGAAATCACAAATTGAAGAGGAATGGCATTGCATTCATTGTCAAAAAGGCCATTTCAAGATGTATCCTGAAATACAATGCTGTCAGTGATAGGAAAATATGTATATACCTACAAGGAAGACCAGTTAATATGACTATTACTCAAATTTAAGAACAAAACACTAATGCTAAAGATGAATAAATTGAAGATTTTTACCAACTTCTGCGGTTTAAAATCCATCAAATGTGCAATCAAGATGCATTGATAATTACTGGTGGTTGAAATGTGAAAGGTGGAAATAAAGAGAACATAGCCTTGGTGAGAGAAACAACACTGGAGAGCACATGGTAGAGTTTTGCAAGACCAACAACCTACTCATTGGAAATACCTTTTACAACAACGTATATGGCGACTATACACATGGATCTCGACAGATGGATGAGGTGCAGTGAGTTACATAATATGCCCTTTCTAGCTTTGTAACTCCCACCAGATGACTGGGTGGGACTATGCAAATGAGGTATTTGTGATCCACCAAGCAGATTGGACAGCTTACTAATAATGTAAATAAAGTGTATGACACACTTGTGGGGGTGGGTTCATCCAAATAAAATGTATGGAACCCTAATGAGGGGATTGGTCAGCTTTGCCATCCCGCTAGGCTTAAAGGGAGACATGGAGAGAGAGGAAAGCTATAACATGAAAGACAGAAGTAGCAGAACCAGGACCTAGAAGGAGAGCTGTATCACTGGAGACAGTGAAAAGCAATGGCACAAAAACGGTGGCAGCAGAACAAAGAGACTAGCAAGAGACTTCCAGGAGATGGTGTGGTGGGCTTCCCAGCCCAAGAAACAAGAAGGCTGAGCGGTTTCAGGCAAGAGGCTTACTGGTGGCGTGGGGTGTCTCCGGGCACTTACTGGCAGAGCTAAGAGAGCTTTGTAACACTTACCAGAGCAGGACAGAGGCCAGGTCAAAGGGTCGGGGGCCAGAGAGAAGCCTGCCTGCAGACAGGGCTGAGAAGTGACTGTTTTGACAAAGAACTGTATCCTGAGTTGTTCCTGAACCTGAATTGTAGCCTGTTACTGCCTAATAAACCCCATAATTCTCAGTATTGTCTGTGAGTTCTGTATGACCATTGTAATAAATTATTGACCCCAGAAGAGAAGTAGAAAGTGCTATGGGCGGGACAGTTGGTGAGAGAATAGGTAAAAAGTTTAGAGGGTTGAGACATATCTGACTTCTGCCTCAAAAAAATCAGCTTTGGGCTGTTGATCTTGATTCTTATTCCCCCATGTAAAGTTAGAAGAGGTCAGACACAACCCGACACACTTGTTTTTAGTTGTTGTCAGGAGTGGGATTTGTTGCAATGACTTTAGACTCATGGAAGCATGGGACTTTGTAAAACAAAGAGCGAAAGGACGTGGGAAGTAAAACTGTTGATTCTTAGGTGGTTACTTTGGTTGTTGTTACATGTAATGGCTGAAAGTAAAGTGAGAGATGGTATGTTGCAGCTGAGGGGAGAAAAGCAGTATCTGGAGTGGCCTGGGAGCCCTGGTGCCACAGTAATTAAGAACACGGCTGCTAACCAAAAGTCAGCAGTTCTAATCCACCAGCCACTCCTTGGAAACCCTATGGGACAGTTCTACTCTGTCTTCTAGGGTTGCTGTGAGTCGGAATTGACTCCATGGCAATAGTTTTTTTTTCTTTCTTTTTGGAGTGACCTGGGGCAAAAGCCTGGTTGATTAAACAAGATGATTGCTAGTAGGCCAGGTTCTACTGGGTCCACCTAGCCAGAGGCCATATGCATATGAATGGGAAGATGAAAGTGGAGTGTTTTACAATGGGCAATGTGTTTAGGGTTCTGTGTTGACCTAGCCCATGGGGGCTAGGGATGAGAGAGAGAGAAGGGACTGGCTGGTCTGAAGTACAGGGAGATGTGTAGACTCCCTAGCCTACAGCTGGTACCCATTGACCTAGCTTACAGGGGCTAGAGATGAGCTGACCAGAACCAACAAAATGAAAAGAAAGATGTTTGACACCATGAGACGGTGTAGGTTGCTGCAGTTTGATGGCTTGCTTTGGACTAGACTTTGTGTATGAATACAGATGCTCAAAGTTCCAACTGGAACAGAAGATTCCTCAGACCAAGGCACATGCTTGTCTCTTAAGGGTACTGGTTTGATAGGGATGGGCAGTTTAGAAATAGGCTATGTAAAATGGGGGAAGATAAAGGCATGAAGTGTCTGGCTTACTTGCTTTCATGGGGGTGCTTACGCTCAAATAAGGGGTTCAAGGGAGGATCCTTACTGAATAGTTTCCTCTTTTCCTGATAGGTCTGGGAAGAGTGGGTGGAGGAAGATGCTGATAGGATTATGATTCAGTTGTGAGTAATGATCGTTAACAAGGGTAATTGTGATTGCAAAAATTGCAATTGTAGAAGCAGTAACTGTGAAAGAGTGGACTAGGAGAGAGGTTCTACTGGACTGGAGCACAGTGGTCAAACCTAAAGTCCCAGGTTTTTGCTATGGTGATACTTCGTGAGGCTCAGAGCAAGGGAATAGTGTTCTCTAAGTTAAATTTTAACAGACGTGAGAGACGGTAAAGCCCAGACAACTTTTGAAGAACCTGACCAGATCAGACGAATACCTACAGCAGACCTGAATGGCTGGTACCTGAATAACCTCACCCTTAGGACTCTTTACCCTACTGAAGGACTAATTGTTAATGACTGTTTTGGACTGGCAGAAGGGTTGGGAGGAGGAAGTTAATCCTTCAAGTATGAAAGAGGCAATGGCTAGAAGAGCCACGGGGTGGCCTGCAGAGCAGTGAATTACTTAATATGGCCATTCTAACCATAGTCTTTGTAACTCCCATCAAATATCTGGTGGATCTATGCAAATGATGTGTTTGTGGCCCACCAAGCAGATTGGACAGCTTGCCAATAACGTAAATAAGGTGCATTGTACTCTTGTGGGGGTGGGACCATGCAGATAAGGTATATGGAACCCTAATGAGAGGATTGGTCAGTTTTGCCATCCCATTAGGCTTAAAGCGAGACATGGGGAGGGGGTGCTGTAACGCAGAAGACAGAGAGAGGCAGCAGAATCAGAACAGAGAGGGAGACACTAATGACAGTGAGAAGCAGTAGCAGATATACGGTGGCAGCAGAGGCAGCAGAGTCAGAAGACTGACAGAGGACCATCAGCAGACACCATGGTGGGCTTCCCAGCCCACAGACAGAGAAAGCAGCTTCCTCACGAGGCTTACTTGCAGAGTGGGGTGCCTCTGGGCATTTGTCAGCAGAGCTAAAAGAGCATTGTAACATTTGCTCCAGCAGAGCAGAGAGTGCTGAGGGACCAAGGGCCCCAGAGAGGCCTGCCTGTAGACACTACTGAGAAGAGGATGTCCTGATTGGAGAACTGTATCCTGAGTTGTTCCTGAACCTGAATTGTAACCTGTTACTTCCCTAATAAACTCCATAATCGTGAGTATTGTCTATGAGTTCTGTGTGGCCATTGCTACAAATTATCAAGCCCAGCAAAGCAGTAGAAAGTGTTGTGGGAGGAGGAATGGTTGGTGTTAGAATTGGTAAAAAGGTTGGAAGGTGGAGACATGTCTGACCGCCACCTCATAGGAATCAGCCTTGGGCTGTTGATCTTGATTCTCCTTCCGCCTTGTGAAGTTAGAGGAGGTCAGATGCCCTGCAACACCATTTTTACAGTGTAATGAATAAAAATCAAACCGAGTACATCTGTGGAAAGAGATGATGGAGAAGCTCAATATCATCAGTCAGAACAAGACCAGGGGCCAACTGCAGAACAGACAATTAATTGCTCCTGTGCAACCTCAAGTTGAAGCTGAAGAAAAGTAAAACAAGTCCATGGAAGCAAAAGTACAACTTTGAGTATATACCACCTGAATTAAGCAACCATCTCAAAAATAGATTTGACACTCTGAACGCTAATGACTGAAGACCAGATGTGTTGTGGGATGATATCAAGGACATCATATATGAAGAAAGCAAAAGGTCATTAAAAAGACAGAAAAGAAAGGAAAAACCAAAATGGATGTCAGAAGAGACTCTGAAACTTGCTCTTGAAGGTAGAGTTCCTAAAGTGAATGGAAGAGTTGATGAAGTAAAAGAGCTGAACAGAAGATTTCAAAGGGCACTGGGGAAGACAAAGTAAAGTATTATAATGAAATATGAAAAGACCTGGAGTCAGAAAATCAAAAGAGAAGAACACACTCAGTTTTTCTGAAGCTGAAAGAATTGAAGAAAAAATTCAAACCTCGAGTTGCAATATTAAAGGATTCTATGGGAAAAATATTAAACAATGCAGGAAATATCAAAAGAAGATGGAAGGAATACACAGAGTCACTGTACCAAAAAGAATTGGTTGATGTTCAGCCATTTCTGGAGGTAGCATATGACCAAGAAATGATGGTATAAAGAAGTCCAAGCTGCACTGAAGACATTGGCAGGAAAATAAGGCTTCAGGAATTGACAGAATACCAACTGAGATGTTTCAACAAACAGATGCAGTGCTGGAAGTGCTCACTTGTATATGGCAAGAAATTTGGAAGACAGCTACCTGGCCAACCAACTGGAAGAGAGCCATACACATGCCCATTCCAAAGAAAGGCAATCTAACAGAATGTGGAAATTATTGAACAATATTATTAATATCACATAGAAGTAAAATTTTGCTGAAGGTAATTCAAAAATGGTTGCAGCAATACATCGACAGGGAACTGCCAGAAATTTAAGCAGGATACAGAAGAGGATGTGGAACGAGGGACATCATTGCTGATGTCAGACAGATCTTGGCTGAAAGAAGAGAATCCCAGAAAGATGTTAGGCATTCAACTGTGTGGATCATAACAAATTATGGATGACATTGCAAAGAATGAGACTTCCAGAACACTCATCGTGCTCATGCAAAACCTATACACAGACAAAAAGGCAGTCATTAGAACAGAAAAAGGGGGTACTGCGTGGTTTAAAATCAGGAAAAGTGTGTGTCAGGGTTGTATCCTTTCACCATATTTATTCAATATGTATGCTGAGCAAATAATCCCAGATGCTGGACTTTATGAAGAAGAACAGGGTACCAGGATTGGAGGAGCACTCATTAACAACCTGCGATATGCAGATGGCACAACCTTGCTAGCTGAAAGCAAAAAGGACCTGAAGGAGTTACTGATGAATATCAAAGACTACGGCCTTCAATATGCATTACACCTCCACATAAAGAAAACAAAAATTCTCACAACTGGACCAATAAGCAACATCATGATAAATGGAGAAAATATTGAAGTAGTCAAGGATTTCATTTTACTTGGATCCACAATCAAAGCCCATGGAAGAAGTAGTCAAGAAATCAAATGGCATATTGTCTTGGGCAAATCTGCTTCAAAACACATCTTAAAGTGTTGAAAGGAAAGATGTCACTTTGAGAATTAAGGTCCACCTGACCCAAGCCATGGTATTTTCAATTGCCTCATATGCATGTGACAGCTGGACAATGAATAAGTAAGATCGAAGAAGAATTGACATCTTTGAATTATGATATTGGCAAAGAATATTAAATATACCATGGACTGCTAGAAGAATGACCAAATCTGTCTTGGAAGAAGTACAGCCAGAATGCTTCTTAGAAGGGAAGATGGCCAGACTTTGTCTTATGTACTTTGGACATGTTATGAGGGGGGACCAGTCCCTGAAGAAGGATATCATGTTTGGTAGAGTGGAGGGTCAGCGAAGGGGAGGAGGACCCTCAACGAGATGGACCGGCACGGTAGCTGCAAAAATGGACTCAAATATAGCAATGATTTTGAGGATTGCACAGGTCCGAGTAGTAATGTTTCATTCTGTTGTACATCAAGTCCGAACCGACTCAATGGCACCTAAAAAAACAACTAGTACTTTGATTTTTTGGTAAACCACTATTTAGAGTGCACAGTTGTTTTCCAAACTCTTTATGAGATTACACAAGACTATTATTTAGTGATCTTCCAAATGTCACTGTTCCCTTTCTTTGCACTCTAAAACAAACTAAACAAAATTAAACATTATTTGCTAATTTCTTTGTTAAGAATCTTGGTTTCTGGGCCACTAACTGTGTCTAACATAGTATTTGATTGTATAAGAATTATACAAAATTACCACTTACATTTCCTTATAAAGACCTAGACTTGAAATTAAAGAAAACTAGGTTTTCTTAACTTAACCAATTAGGTAAATCAGTAAGTAAATATTTCAATACTGATGATTGTAAGTGGTATGCCAAAGGTTATATAATATACAAAAGAAGCAAGTGTCCTTAGAACATATAGGTCTAGATCTGGAAATCAATGGGGAGGAAAGTAGCCAGTTCTAGAAGAGAGCAAAGAACCCCTCTGTCACCTTGCACCCATCAGAAATATCAACTACAATTAGGGGGAAAAAAAAAATCACTGGCGAGTTGTTTCCAACTCATACTAGTTAAGATATTGGCTGCTAACCTAAAGGTTAGCAGTTTGAATCCACCAGCAGCTCCTTGGAAATCCTATGAGGCAGTTCTTCTATGTCCTGTGAGTCGCTATGAGTCAATTAGAGCAGTTTTGTTTTAATTCCAATCTCTCAATATCTGCCACAATTTAAATACATTTTTTTCTTGTTTTCAGTTTTATTATACATGTGAATGAAGACTTTCTTTTAGAAGTTCGGTGCTGTGAATTACTTAATATGACACTTCTAGCCATAGGCTTTATAACTCCCACCAAATTACTGGGTGTGATTACACAAACGAGGTGCTTGTTGCCCCCCAAGGGGATTGGATAGCTTCCTAATAATGTCAGCAAGGTGTCTGACACCATTTGGGGGTGCGTTCATGCAAATAAGTTGTATAGAATCCTAATGAGGATATTGGTCAGTTTTGCCATCCCACTAGACTTAAAATTAACCACCCCAGAGGCAGGAAGGGAGGATCTCACCACTACCAAGAAAGAAGAGCCAGGAGTGGAGCACATCCTTTGGACCCAGGATCCCTGCACTGAGAACCTCCTAGATACAGGAGACAGAGAGATAGAGCTGTAATACGGAAAACAGCTAGAGACAGTGACACAAGATGGCAGGAACCAGGAGACCAACATGAGGTGGCTGCCATGGTCTTCCCAGCCCACAGAGCAAGAACACTGAGCGCCTTCAGGCACAAGGCTTACCAGTGGAGTGCGGTGCCTCTGGGTGCTTATTGGCAGAGCTAAAGAGCTTTGTAACATTTGCCTAGGGCAGGGCTAAAAAAGCTTTGTAACACTTGAGCAGGGCAGAGGCTGGGCTGAGGGGCCGAGAGTCCAAGGGGCCAGACAGAGATTTGCCTGCAGCCACGGCTTAGAAGACATTTTTCTGATCAAAGAACTGTATCTTGAGCATTCCTAAACCTAAACTGTAACCTGTTACTTCCCTAATAAACCCCATAATCATCAGTATTGTCTGTGAGTTGGTGTGGTCATTGCAACAAATTATCAAACTCAGCAGAGAAGTACAGAGAGCCATGGGAGGGACAGTTGGTGTTAGAATTGGTAAAAAGGTTGGAGAGAGGAGGTATGTCTGACCTCTGCCTCATAGAAATCAGCTTTGGGCCATTGATCTTGATTCTTCTTCTCCCTTGTGAATTTAGAGATCAGATGCCTCTGCCACGCCATTTTTACAAGAACGATCAACACAAAGCTGGTTCTTATGAGGCAAAGGTTGAATATGTCCCAAATATCCAACTTTTCCAAACTTCTGTACCACTCTCTGATCTATAATATCAACTACTCCTTCTCCCCTCAGTACTCTCTCTCCCATCTATGTGTTCCTTAATTCTCTGCAAGTCTCACAGAACTCATGAACCACCAAGGAAGCGGCTCATGTGAATCAGGACAGATGATAGGCTGCTGGCTTAAGTTCCAAGAACCAGAGGTCAGATGATAATAAGCCAAATGCAGAATTCAGAGCAAGAGAGAGAGAGAGATTTGCCAAAGAATTCATATCTATATTGGATGCAGACCATACCCTCAAGGAAACTCTCTTTACTTGAGCAAGGCTGTGCAAGGGTGTAATTTCAACAAGGGTGGTAAGGGTAGTGACCAGGGTAAGGGTGGTGACTTGGGTCACACTCGTTAGTAAGGCAGGGGCTCAAGATACATCCCACCCTAATCTTGCCTCATTAAAATAATGGACAAAAACCAAAAAAAAAAAAAACAGAACAAAACAAACCCTTTGCCACTGAGTCGATTGCAACTCATAGTGACCCTATAGGACAGAGTAGAACTGCCCTTTAGGGTTTCCAAGGAGCAGCTGGTGGATTCAAACTGTTGACCTTTTTTGTTTAGCAGCTGAGCTCTTAACCACTGCACCACAAGGGTGCCATCCTGCCTCATTAACATAATGGATAACTCACTCCCAAAAGGGACAAGAACCACAGGCATAGAGGCCAGGAGTTACAACATATCACAAAATGGAGAATAATTACATCAGATCATAAAATGGAAGATAACTTCATCAGATCATAAAATGGAGGATTACAAGCATAACTGCCAAACCACTGAAAATCATGGCCCAGCCAAGTTGACACATAACCTTAACCATCCCAGGTTCCATACACCTTATTTGTATTAGCAGCAAGTTATCCAATCTTCTTGTGGGCCACAAGTACCTTATTTGCATAGTCCCACTCAATCATTGTGTGGAAGTCACAGAGACTATGACTAGAAGGGCCATATGAAGTAATTCACTGCACTGCAGTATTAATGAAAAAAAAATCTTCAGACATTTTGTAGTGCATAAAATTCATTATCCAGAATACCTGAACCGTCTTCCATTAGAAATGAAAGCCGTATAATGCAGACATGTTACACTATTCTAGTTGGAGCAACTTTCTGTAATGTAAAATGTTGTTACATGTAATTGGTTTATTCATTGTCTACAGACACTGTATTCATGAAATAGTCAGTATTGCTGGTTGTAGATTCTTCAGTAAAATGCACTGCATCGAACCCAGAGTACTACATACTTCATCTATTATCTCCTAAAAATTTCACAAACGTACCCTTTGAAACTCTTTCTGGTACTTTTGATCAAAGTTTCAGTCTTACAGTCCTGAGAAAGGAAGAAAAGTATCTATTAGTCTAGAGTGTCTGAGTGGTACAAACCATTATGCTCAGCTGCTGAAAGGTTGGAGGTTCTAGTCCACCAAAAGGTGACTTCAAAGTAAGTTCTGAATATCTACTTCTAAAAAATTAGCCATTGAACTATTGTGGAGCACAGCTCTACTCTGACATACATGGGGTCATCAAGAGTCGGAACTGACTTCATCATTAGTTTACCAGGTATGCATCCTCTCAGTGCATGGCCATGTGGCAAGAGCATTGTGGTAACTGGGCACTTTGAGCCTTATTGTCCTTTTGGTCAAGGTGTAACATCACAGAGTAAGTCCATTAATAGAATTTGGGGTATAGGTTCAAAAACTGAGTCAAAGAAGCAATTGATCAGTGATAAAGATGCACCATCCAAGAAACTGAGTCAAAATGTAGCATATAAAGGTCATTAATTTAAATTCTACATAAAATCGAAAGAAATAACAAATAGTTTAGGATTGAGCTACACTGCTTCTGCTCTGGCTATACCTCATACACCATGCAATACAGAGTTCAAATGTCTCTTCCATACAGATGATGGTGCAATATATATATATATTACAAACGAAAGCCCTATAATGTAGGCATGTTTTATATATATATATATATATATATATATATATATATATCCTGGAGGGGAAATAATATTGTTGTTTCTTCCTAAATTTTAAAATTGGTCATTCTTTAGGAGATCATGTAGCAGGAGAAATAATAGGGAAGGAATGTTTATTCTTTCTAAGAGGAAAGATAAAGAAGTTAAAATTTTCTGAGAAAAAAATGAAGTGGGTATACAAGTAATCTGGAAGCAGTCATCATTTGTCAAATGGCGTGACTGTGCCAGGAAATTTCAATATTTATCATTCTCCCCATGATTCCATCCACAAGTTCTCAGGGGTTAAAAGCTTTGTTCTTCAGAATTTGTAATGTTGGGAAAGCCATTCAGCTGGTTCATTTAGGGGGTTTTTGAAAATTCTGGGAGACATTTGAAGTGTTGTGGCAGGTTTAGAGTCGGGGTTTTGAGAACATTGGCACTTCTGGGCGAAGCCATCTCAAAATCTAGGATGAAATGATGGCGAGAAAAAAAATAATAGTACATTAACTTTTAATTCATTGTTGTGTTAAAGGTCTGTGAGAGGTTTAACAAAAGACCACTAAGAATAAAATGCTTGAAATACACTCCAAAGAAGAAGAAAGTAAACAATGAACCTCAAATAGTTCAAGGCAATGCATACTAACAATATGTAGGAACAAAAATAAAAGTCTAAAGAGAAACTAAAAAGCTTTGAGACTGGCCTTTAGGGTGGTGCATAAGAGATGGAAAAGAATTTCTAGTTAAAGCCTTTCAAGATCCAACAGATTATATTTTTTGATGACCATAGTATCATTCTGACCTTTGCTGCTGCTGTAGGAAATAGCGGGGCATTCAAATCTGGCCATACATTTGCTCCACGTCAGTCAGGCACTAAGGATAATGATGGCCCGAGAATAGAGGTCCTTCTGCTATATTCTTTGTTCTCTGTGGGAGAAAATCTGAGAAAGACTTTCTATTATACCCCAAATAGCATTCTTTCTGGCAGCCCATAATAATGGGGAAAGGGAAGAGGATTATTAAATGAGAGAAAAAACTTTATTTAGGGAAATATATACATAAAGAAAATATAGTTTATGGCATGCCAACTATATTCTAGAATTCCACTAGAAGCTTTGGCTGTATTGATTCATTTAATCTTAAAAGACACTTAGAGGTAGGAATTTTATCCCTATTGTATAGACAAGAAAACAAAGATAGAGATCAGTAAACCATTTGCTCAAGGCCAGTGACTGAGTGATAGAACCAAGAATTATACCTAAATCTGTTAAGTACAAAGACAACAGTCCTTAACCACTCATCATTAAATTTCAAGACTATAGGATCAGCTCTAGTAAGTCCTATCATTTCGTCCACCTACTTTAGGTAAATGTTATCCAGAGCACCCCAAATTCCACTGCACACTACAGGCGAATAGCTGGCTTCCATTTGTTTATTAAGAATTTATCTACGAAGGACACTTACTATTCAGCCTTTCTACCAATTAGGTTCCAAAGGACCCAAGAGGAGAACTCATTTTATTCAGATGACAAAGATCTTTACTTCATGCACCTGGTGAAGAGAATCAGACCACAGCAACTCATCCAGCTTCTGAAAATTTTAACACTCATTAAACTATAGCCGTGGCAGAAAAACTCCTCCACGATCCTATGTGAGGAATATCCATCCCACTGATGCAATTTTAAATAAGGACTATCTCCCTGAAAGGTCAAACCCTTTACTCAGATTGTTTTAATGCTGATCAGTTAACCAAAACAACTGCAATGATCAAGTAAAAAGGAATGTTAAATTTCCGCTCATTTGGTGCATTAGTTCAAGTGCTGATAATAAATTAATTCTGTCCTCCAGATGGATTCACTGATCTGATGGAGAGCCTTCATCTAAAACCATGCTAGTAATGTCTTTAATTTTCTGCAAAATGAGAAAAATTTATACAAACACCTTCTTTCATAATCGTATAAAGAGCACAATTTAAAAAATTGAGTCCTAAATATTCCACCTATAGTTGGATTAGCTTTCCAAATTGAAATGATATGCGAATTCTGAGAATGTCTCAATTTTAGCTCACTAAGATTAATCATTCACAATAAAAAGCCTTTTTCAAATGCAGCGTTTGAGAAGGATCATCCTTCACAGAGATTAGCATATTCTCTATGCTATACTGAAGCTTAGAACTTAATAGGCAGTTTCTGACAGACTTCTACACAGCTGCCCCTGAAATTTGTTAACAAGTCAGTCCTTCTGACAGGAAGATACTGGAAGCCACTCACAGTATTCCAACAAACACAGCACAAGAAATCCAAACCCCTAAAAGCCTATTCCTCCAATCCTTTGAACTCAATAAATACATCTGTCAGAGGTCATCAAACATGTATCTTTAACAAATCTAGCCTTATGGGGTTTTTTTTATCACTTGTAATATAATTATTGCTAACAAACCAATAGTGAAAAGAATTCAGCCTGACAGAATTTTCCAATTCTTGTTTTTTTTTCTCATTCTTACATTCCAGCTCTATCCTCTACTGTTTCATCAGCAGTCTACTAAAGTGTACTTAGTATAATCACATGTACCATCTTGATTAATCACCAAAACACTCCTCTATTGAACAGGATACAAGGAAAAGATTAGTCCAAAGGACTAATGGTCCACAGCTACCAAGGCCTCCACCGGACTGAGTCCAGTATAGCTAGATGGTGCCCGGCTACCACCACTGACTGCTCTGACCAGGATCACCACAGAGGGTTCTGGACAGAGCTGGAGAAGGATGTAGAACATAATTCTAACTCACAAAAAAAGACCAGATTTACTGGCCTAAAGGAGACTGGAGAAACCCCGAGAGTATGGCCCCCAGACACCCTTTTAGCTCAGTGGTGAAGTTATCTCCAAGGTTCACCGTTCAGCCTGGGAGTGGACAGCTCCGTAAAACCAAATGGGACTAATGAGGTACAGTAGTCCAGTGACAAGGGCCAGAAGGCAGAAGGGGACAAGGAAGCTGGTGATAGGGAACCCAAGGTTGAGTAAGGATATTGTTGATGTGTTGTGAGATTGTTAACCATTGTCATAGGTCAACACATGTAGTAACTGTTAAATGAGAAACGATTTTGTTCTGTAACCCTTCATCTTAAGTGAGAATAGCAGCACAATTGGAAGAGTGTAGTCAACGTCACTGAACTGTGCATGTAGAAATTTTTGAAATGGTGCATCTTTGGCTATGTGTATTTTCACCAAAAAAAAAAAGGTTGAGAAGTTAGAGGGTTGACATGTTGTGGGGTTGTTAACCAATGTCATAAAACAATATGTGTACTGTTTAATGAGAAACTATTGGTTCTGTAAACCTTCATCTAAAGTACAATAAAAAAAAATTAAAAGAAAACAAAAACACTTCTCTATGATAGGTATTATTGATTTTTTTTTTTTTTTTTTTTACAGATAAGTAAACTGAGGCTCTGAGAAGTTAAGGTAATGCCTAAGATACTACTAGGTATTGGCAGAATGGCTAATTCTTTTTTTCCACTTTAATAAAAATCTGTTTTCCTATATTGTTAGTTGTCATCAAGTCAGCTTTGACCCATGGCAACCTTATGTATAACAGAATGAAACCTAGCCAGGTCATTCACCATCTCCAAGATCTTTGATATGTTGGAGTCCATTGTTGAGGCTATTGTGTTAATCTAGCTCAGTCTGTCTCATTCCTTGGTTTTGCTCTCTACCAAACATGATGTCCTTTTATAGCTCTTAGTCTTTCTTGTTGATGTGTCTGCAGTAAGCGAGATAAATCTTGCTGCATGGCTTCTAAGGATCATTTTGGTTGTATTTTTTCATGGAAATGTAGAATTAGCCTTATAACTGAAGTGAGAATAAAAAAAAAAATTAGCTATTTTTGTGAATTATCGGTATCTTCATAAAATTATACGTGCTGAAGTAAAAGAGACTTAAACCCAAGTTTTCTTACAAGTAGTTTCTACCTAAGGTGTAAATATAAAATTCTAAGATTCTCTCTCATTCTTTCTCTCTGCCTCTGTGTATGCGTGTGTCTACACACACTACCACAATGACCATCACTACCATTTCACATTTCCTTAAATTCCCACCATGAGTCATAGTCTTGAGTTGAGGCATCAAAGACTCCAGTTGTTACTGGATGAGGAAGGGAATGTAGCACATTAAATCATCATGTCATTAATATAATTCTACAATCCTGTTTAACCAATTAACTATAATGATCTAGCAGGTCTTTGTAGAACTAGAACACCCACAATAAGAACAGGTAAGGTTAGTATTAGAGGAAGAAGAAGGTCAGGTTAAGAGCTTTTGTAGGTTTGGTATCCCTAAAATATGCATTTGAATTTTTTCTGCCTGGTTCTTCTGGAAGCTGCTGGAAATGGACATTGAATGCATTAATGCACACAGCATTGTAATCAGGCAGATATTTTCACATCCCAGGGCATATGCAACAGCTTGTCCTCAGCAGAGCTCTGCCTCCCCACAAGAACCCTGGCCTTTTCAGAACCTACGGGGCTATTTCTCATGGTGCCAACACTACATGGCTCTTCTAGGAGCATATTTCCTGTCACATTTACTTCTATTTACTGTTACTCTTCTTTCTCGCAGTTGGGAAGAAAGGAGGCGGAAATGGCAGCAAAAGGTACATTTTTTCATTTATAGGCAATAATTGCATGTCTGTAGGTAAACAATCATCTAAATATCAAAGGTAGATCCAGGACTGGTGCCAGTTATAATAGCCTAGCTCATATTGCAACAGCTCCTGAGATCACAAACCACCTATCACAGACTCCTCTCTGAAAACTCATTCTGTTCTACCCTATACTTAAATAGAGCATGAAAAAATAAAGGGTAGTTATTTTGGAAATGCATTATTCTAAAAAGCATTTTAATAACAATTCCAAGTTTGGGGGGGTTAAATTTTTCAGTATAGTTTCCTATAAAGTTGGGAACATTTTCTCATATATCTTCATTCCAGTGTTGAGAAATAAAGGATTTATCAACGGTTCTAGGGGAAATTCCTCCTCTGAGAACACTGCTAGGCCATGAAATTGTCCACTGTGCTCACCTAGAAACTGACAAGTCAAGTCTTTACAGATTTAAAATGTCTTAATAATAGCTTTTTACAAAAAAACAATAAATTAGTATATTGCATAGTTTTGTCCTCGTAAAAAGCCCTGCTACCAAACAGTTAATACCCTTATTAAATTTAAAAAAAAATAAATTGTAAAACTACCGCATAGGGTTTCCAAGGAGCAACTAGGGGATTCGAACGGCTGACCTTTGGTTAGCAGCCAAGCTCTTAATCACTACGTCACCATGGCTCCTTATTATATGTAAAGATCTCCTAAAAAGAACTTGCAAAACACTGAGAACCAATAAGTAGATGAACAAAGCACCAGGACAAATCATAAATGAGGAAGTATAATTAGAATGAAAACCAAAGAAATCTGTTCAGTATTTCCATTAGTAACAAAAATAACAAGTGACCCAAAAAGAAACAATATTTAACCAAAACTTTTCAATTATGTAAAATAAAATTGTAGTTCAGAGTATAATTTGGTGCAAGGTTTTTGGAAAGTAGCAATATGTATCCAGAATATAAAAATACCCTTGACCTAAGGGAAATAAGTTTTTAAGTGTAAAGGAAAAGCATGTAAAAAATATTGGTTTATCACAGCATTTATCCTAATATTGGAAAACTAGACATAATCTAATAGCCAACAACATGAAAAGAGTCACATAAATGATGTTACGGCTATTTCATTGTAATACTCCGCAAGGTTTAAAAATGATGGGGAGATGAAACAAGATTGATCGAATGGGAATAACAACTGAAGAGGAGTTAATAAGTACATAGGGAATTTACCAGACTCTCCTTTCAAAAAAAATAGGGAAATTCTTAAGCTAGAGTGCTGAAGGAAAAGTAAAGGCCACTATTTGGGGAGAAAAAGAAACCACTATAGAAAAAATACAACAAAATGATAATAGTGAATAAATTTTTTCTTTAAGTGATACATATTTATAATAAAAAGCAAATCATTTGAAAGTAAACACTAACCTCTTCACATAACCCATGGAAACCATGAGGACATCTCAATGAAAGTAAAGAAGGCATTGATCAAAGAAAATCTCCTAGAAGGTAAAGAAGCTGACATATTAGTAACAATAGTACAACCACAGAACACTAGAAAAGAACAAGTAATTTTAAAAAAATATTAAGCAAGCGAAGAAACAGTTTCTTTTCACAAACAAAACCCTTGGGAAATAAATGTCTTTCCTTGGCAATGAAATGTCTTGGCAGCCTAACTTAGAATCAAGACTGGGTTGTGGACAAGGAAGAGAGAGAGAACAAAAGAGAGAAAGAACCAGGGAACTATTCAATAACTGGACCTTTCAGGAAAAAAATAAGATTGCTTTACATTCAAGGTGTTGTTGTTGTTTAAAGAATAGATAAATGTAGGTCTATAAGGTTTTCCTGAGAGGACTTTATAATATTTCCAATCTGCAGAGATATTTTGGTTGCTTCTCATCTGAAAAGACTTCTATTGTTTTCCAGCCTTTCGGTATACTTTGGAAGGGAACCATGACCTGAGGTATTGTTGACTTTGGAGATTAAGAGAAATACAGTTCTCTGCTATCTTTCTTCTGATCCTCTCCAATTATAACCAGTTGCAGGCAGTTATGTGTGGCCTTTGCAGCTTGGTGACTACTAAATAATTGGAGTCTCAATGTCAAATATTTCTCTAATGAGCTCAGGATCCAAAGTAAACCCTGCACTGAAATCACAATAGTGAGAAATTTCAATGTGTCTGCTTCTGGAGATGGGTTAGAGCTGTTATGCCTCCATAAACATGTGCATGATTGCCTAGGAAGAAAAAGAAAGAGAAGGAAAATGAGGATAAAGGATAAATGAATCTCTTTCTAAAATAAATTAAGAGGATTATCATTTTTAAATTGCTATTTCTATCACTTAGGTTTAGAAACTCAGGCCTAGAGATATTGATTCTGAACATTTCTAATTCTATTTAAATCTAACTAAATACTTCTTGAGAAAGAATTCTTTGGAAAACGAAACAATACCATAAGCCCTCCTCAGAAAATGACTAGCAAATTGGTGGAAGCTTTGCTATTTTTGACAAAGGGGTATCTGGCACCACTAAGCGCGGATAAACACAGGTGTTACTTATAAACAAAGCCAAGCCTCATCCCCAGTTAATGTTCCAGTTTGCTGCCTGTTCTATCACGCTGAAATGAAGGTAAACGAGAGAGCACCGCAACTCCCAGGCTGGATGACTCTGGCTGCAGTCAACTTCTTTTCTAAGTATGTAGCTAGTCCTGAACAAAGACATTGATGGTGATTAAGGTCTATCATTATCATAAAGGAACTAGAGTCTCACAGCTTTAATTAAAGGCCTATTCTGAGTGGGGAAAATCAACTTTTTGCTCATTGGTATGGTCTTCAACTCATGGCATCACTCTGGTAAGAATGCGGAGAGTTTAAATTATCATATTTCATTAGCAAATAGTTTTATGTAGTCCCTCCTCATTGAAACAATAGTTACAAGCTACTGTGATGTTGTGAACACAGCTATTTAAATTACATTTTATTATTATTATTGTTAAACACGCTTTCCAGTCCTTTGAAATAGCATGTTGGCTTGGGAGAAGGCTTTGCCTCACTATTTGGAGTGTGAACGTGTTTGTGCTTGTCTCTTTTATTGCTTTGGGGATTTTCCCAACGTAAATCCTCTTGGAACTGAACTCTTCAGCTTTGTACAGATGTACTGTAACTGACTCTTTGTTTATGATCCGGTATCCAGTATTTTTTTTTTTTTTTAATGTGAGTAGATAGATTAGACACACTTTTAAGGGACCTATTGTGTATTGTGAGCACTGTGTGCTTAATTGCAAAAGGGGAGTAAAAAAAAAAAAAAAAAACACAGCTGCTTAATTTATGGATATCAGCAACAGGGCCAGCAATTTTGACATGGAAAGTGGAACTCTCATCTTTCATAAAGCTGGCAACAGTTTCTGCTGAATTTCAGACTGAACAAGAATCTCTTTGTTTTTCTCCAATTACTTTTTCAAACAAGTAAATTGAATGCTCGTGGAAGGTGCTTGTTTTCCTGAGTGAAGTCCTCTATTTCACCAGTGAATAGGTACAACAGAGGGAGTGGCATATAAGGTATTAAAAATTTGCCGAAATTTCACAAATATGCCTTAACCTTAATCTACATGCTCTTTTTCTAGAGACTGATAAACTGAGCCTCTATGGCCCTATCCCTCTCTATTTTTTGACATCATCTGTAAAACCAACCATTTTTCAGAATTGACTAAGCCTAGAAATCAACACATTACTTCTCTAATGTGTTACCTCACATAATTTTGACTCATTTCCTTCTTTCCTTGGCCTAGAGCCATAAATATCACAGGGACCCCTCAGCACCCTCCAACTAAAACAGAAATAGTATATTGAGGATGGTGTGGGCAAGGCCAATGCCAACAGCTCTTTCGTTGGCCTTACCTTACTTTTCTCTTGACTCATTTTGATCGTTTCTTTGGCAGACTATATCCTTTTTCCACCTAATAGCAAATCCATTGGGCTGGCCCAGTGATATGAGAGGGCCCAAAATGAGCTCTATCTTGATGAGCCACGCAGGCTTTCCAGAACTCAAGGAAAGCTCCACTGTATTTTCTTGTGAACCTGTCTTTGGAGTCCCAAGACTTCGAATCTTCTTGAAATGAGACTATGGGAAACAAGAAGTAATTGCTGTCTTAGAAATTAAGTTCCCTGGGGTGGGATCCAAAAAGGATTTACTTTAATTATGAAAGTATTTTCAGAAGCAAATAGTCTTAAAGTGGAGTCTCATTGCATTGTGAACAGACCAGCTATAGCATGAAACAATGTAAGAAGACTAAGTGATAAAAAGTACCTGTTCCGCAATAAATAAAAGGTGTCAGAAAACACATGCATGTGAAAAATGTTTGAAAAAATAACGAGGTCAACGTACAAGGATCCATTAACAGAGGAATTCCATCCTGAATTATGGAACTGGAGCCTCGAAAATTCCCAAATGCAATCGATTTTTGCTTACTAGTAATTGAGTCTGGATTCATGCCTACAAATTGAAGATAACATGCCTCATATCCCATTACTGATTCCTTTAACAAGACTTCCTCTGAGTATCTTTTCACTTTTTCACCCTTTTGGTTACTGAAATTCCACTCACTAGAATAGTTTCATAGGAAGCATTTGAATCTTATTTCTACCAGAATATCTGGGATGAAGCTGTTCAGTGCGGTGTCCTTGATTGTTATCACCACTTGATTTAGCAAAAAACCAGTTCTGCCTAGCTGCATTTGGATTTTTAAAGAGAAGACAATGTACTTCTGTATACATAAAGATGTATATAAAATGACAGTCTAAATATATATTCAGAAACTCCCTAGAGGAGTAGGCATTTGCTCACTCAGTTAGATAAACCAAAACCTAAAGTTAAGACATGAATCAATGGTACTTACTTTAACTGATATATATCATAGAATTGTTTTCCCGAACTCTATAGAATAGACTCCAAATTTGGAGCCTCCTGTTGGAATCAACATGACAGCAGTGGTTTGGGTTTTATGGTTTTGATATACATAAATTTAAAAATTACCACTGGGCTAGTGATTGTGGGTCTTATACCAGTTCTGTCACTAATTAGCTTTAGAAGCTAAGGCAAAATATAATGTCTCATGTCACTTATTAGTTTCCTCATCTACAAGAGAATAATGATAACTTAAATACCTCATAGGGTTGGCGTGAGAGTTAAATGCTATAATGCAAAGGAACACACTTTTATTAAACCATAAAGCACCATCCAAGTATATAGCACCATCATTTACGAAAAAAATAAATCTGATTGTTAGACCATCAACCCAATGTCCATGAGATTTAAATTGGAAACATATACCAGCATATTAGATATGCTATCTTTTTATTTGACCTTACCAAACCCGTTGCCTTTGAGTTGATTCCAACTCATAGCAACCCTATGGGACAGAGTAGAATTGTCCCGTAAGGTTTCCAAGGCTGTAATCTTTATAGATGGAAACCTGGTGGCACAGTGGTTAAGAGCTGTGGCTGTTAACCAAAAGGATGGCAGTTCGAATCTACCAGCTGCTCCTTGGAAACGCTATGAGGCAGTTCTACTCTGTCCTGTATGTTTGGTTTGTTTTTTTGGAGTCTTTACAGAAGCAGATTGTCACAATATTCTCCCACAAAGTGGCTGGTGGGTTAGAATCATCAACATTTTTTTAGCAGGCAAGTGCTTAACCACTGTGTTACCAAGGCCCCTTATTTGACCTTAAAGAGAAGCTAATGGAAATAAAACCTTATCTGGTAATGACATTTATTTATTCAGTACATCGTTACTGGACTTTCATCATGTCCCGATCATGTTGTTAGCTGCTGATTACCAAGGGAAGAGTAAGACATATATAAACTTAACCGTTGTAGAACTTAGATTCTGATAGGAAGAGCTAGCTATTAAGCAGACAATCACAGTAGTAATTATACAACTGAAATAATAATAAAGTAGTATGAAGGAAAGGTACATTTGCAAGTATAAAACAAGGCCTAAACTATTCTTCAGGGTTCAGTGAAGTTCTCTGAGGAAATGACATTTAAGCTGAGACCCGAAGGATGAATAGAGTTAACCAGATAAACACAAAGGGAAAGATACTCCAAGCAGAGAAAGCAGCATGGATGAGACCCTCACATATAGAAAACAGGCAGAATGGAAGAGCTGGGTGACATTACAAACATAAGGAAAGGCAAGTTCACACAAGAACATAGAAGTCAAGGAATTGGAAAGACGAGAAAATCTTTACATGGACAGAAAGAAACACAGTATTTTAAATACAAACTCATGATTTCTTTTTATCCGAATACAAAATTTAAAATGTATCATTGCAGCTCTTTAATGCTAGACTCCATTGTCCTGGATCAGTGATTTTCACACTGTGCTCTAGGGAGCCCTAGACTTCTCCAGAGCTGCCTCAGCAGGGTCCTGAGTTTGGGTAGGTGCTGGGGGCTGGATAGAGAGGGCCCCAGGCCAGCAACACACACCCACCCTGGCCCCTACCATTGGGCCAAATTAGATACAGCCTTATTTTATATATTGGCCTCCTACATAAGAATCATCGGAAGAAAGGATTCTTCCAAATTAAAGGAAAGGCAGAAAAGCAGGGAAACACACACACACACACACACACACCATGCAGACTGTTTTCCATAAGCGATAAGATTATTGATATATGACCTTCATCCACATTTTCTTCTTTTATGCCTAGAGCAGTTTGTGTTTTGTTTTCTGAGAGCTTGTTGTTGTTTTCTCTGCTGACTGCCTGCCCATAGAACATCGTATTATATCAGATCATTTGTCTTAAAATGGAGCCTAACTCATAAGTCCACAGGGCCTCAGGAAATCCATGATGTCTCAAGAGGCATGCTTGTGAGTAACCACTTTATGGAAGGGAGAGTGTCATTTTCCCCTGGGTGATACTAATTTGCCTTAACTGTGGTGGTACTTCCTCAGGCTCTCCTTTCCGAGATTTTAAAACCTTTTTATTGCAGCTTCCAGGGCTTTGTTCTGGATGGTTGACAGCACTCTGAGATCTGGAGAGAGAGGAATATCAACTGTTGTACATATTGTATACTAGAGAAATCTGGGTGCTGAGCTCCACGTCCAGACTAAAAAAGCAGCATGAGTGACTGCCAGCTGTCTCAGAGGGAGTTAGAGGGGCACAGCCTTGTCCTCACCCACACACCCCACGCTCTGTCCCTTGGGTTGGCTGAATGAAAGCTAATAATGATAAGCAATAGATGCGGGCTTGGCAAACCTGTAATAAAGGAAGGGAAAGTATAAGCCTTCAATCCCAGAAGTGCCCAGAGGGAGCCAGTGTTTGCTGATTTGTTATTAGTTTACATCTATCTTTCTCATCACTAGTGGAATGCCTATCAACAGTAGCAAGCTGGCAATCCCATGCAAAAACATGTCTATGAAGCTGCCAAACGTTACCATACACTGTGGGTATAAAATTTTTCCAAACTTGTCATTCCTAGTTTTAACTTGTTAAGTGGGGATAGGCATTACAGCAAGCTGTGAAAGAAGGTCATGTTGACCCCTAACATGGGGAAACTTCCACCTGCACATTGTCAGTCATTCTAGGATCACCTAATTCAATCAAAACAGTTCAAGACTAGTTGTAAAGTCCCACCCAGATGCTGTGGTTTTAAGACCTCAATGGACAATGTGAACTACTTCACTCACTTGGCAGAGATAATCATGCTCACAAATAATGCACATGCTCTCCTACATTTCCCAGCCTCCCTGGAAGGTAGGTTAGGGTCAATGACTATTTCTGGCCAATGGACTGACTGAAGAGATACTTCTGGTCTGAAAGAACTTAGAGTGGGCTTGAGTTCTTCACAATCTCTTTTTTGCTGCCTCTGCAATCTGAAAGGAGGCTAGCATGCTGACAGCCTGCATAGATGAAGACTGCCCTGTAGTTACCTATAGGGACTCTGCTTGAGACAACTACTTTTTCAGTATGCACTGAGATTTCACTTGGTCTACCTATCCTGTGGAGTCCCTGGGTGGTACAGTGAACTCACTCGGCTGCTAACAGTTTGGAGGTTCAAGTCCACCCAGAACCGTTTTGGAAGAAAAGCCTGGTGATCTAATTCTGAAAAATCAGCCATTGAAAACCCAGTGGAGCAGCATTCTACCCTGACACACATGGGGGCGCCATGAATCAACTGGATGGTAACTGGTAAACTGTGGTATCTATCTAGCCTGTATCAACTAATATAAGCCAAAAAAAAAAAAATTTAAGGTAAATCTTCACTTAAATCTCCTACCCTTCAAGCTCTCCATCCATGCACTGCCATATTTCTTCAATTTTTGGTTTCTTGGCATCATGTGATTAGCTTCAACCCTCTTCACTTTGCTGAGCCTGCGTTCTTAAGTTTCACTCATGAGTGAGCTGGGAATACCAAAAGTATTTCTTCTGGGTCTTCATCCTCTTTTACCACCCTAGAACATTTGGCACTCAAAATAACCTCGTTTTTCTTTAAATTCTCTTTTCTCTGTGCTTTTGAAACACTATTAAATCAAGTAACCACCAAGTTATTAGTTTAATAACTACTACACTAAAACTGTCTTATATCCCTTGGGCTCTGTTCCATCTATACTTTTCCACTGAGGGACCATCTATTCTTATAATTATAACTACAGATCCCCTAAACTTCAGTTTCCTTGTCTTTAAAATGGAAATAAGAAGATGTTGTGACTGGAAGATAGCTGATGATAATCGGAGGGCACATTCAGATTCCATGAGCCTCAGGATATTTTGTATAAAGATGGTATAGTATAAAATAAGCAATGGGATAGCTAAGAGAATATGCCCTTTGGGAATATTCTAGACATTTATATTTTTATATTGGCTACTACTCTGGAATCTTACCAGCCACTGCATTGACATAACGGAGAATTAAAAATTAGATGAGGACTCCTGGGCAACATGGTGCTATAGTTAGAAGTACCACGCCATCCCTCCACTTCAAAGATCAGAAAACTAAGTCAAACAGCGTCACATGTCAATCCTGAAACCCTAAGCATCAAATGAAGAGATAAATAACTCAGCCAAGCACCAAATGGAATAGGAAACTGGCCGAGAACAGAGAGCCAGGAGAGATACACGCAGAGGTTCCCTATCAGCTAATGCAGCACTGATCTTCCATCTTGGACTCCTACTGGAGATCAATGAACAGAGGGTATGAGAAAGCAGCTTCATGGAGCTTACAGCAGGAGACAGAAAAATCAGTAACCAGCGATATAGGCTTTCCCACCGCCAACCCTTCTTCACCTCCACTTAGCCTTCTCTGCTTTCTGCAGCCACAGTCTCATGGCCAGGAAGCACCACCGTCACCCCAGTGTCACTTGGATTCCACCCGCCCGCACTGGCTGTCTCCCTGAGTGCCTTTTGCTGGCTGCTGATATTCTTTTTTTCTGCTTCTTTAGATTTCTTCTTTACCTCTCACCACCTGGCCCTCCTTTCTCTCAAATACCTGGCTCCATGCGCCATCTTTGCTTCTTCTGAAAGGCTGTGAGAGAGTGCTCGACTGTGAAAATGCTTCGCTTTCCATGCCGCCATCCTCGTGGGACCCCTGGGGCTTTTTGTTTGTTTGTTTGTTTTGCTCTGATTTGTTCTGTTTTGACCTGTTTGTTTGTTTTCTTTTTCATTTCTCACCTTGAGAGCCCCTTCTAGCCGGGCAGTAATACGCGGCTTGGAAGCTACTCCCTTACTCTGCGCAGACAGCAGGGAAATCCCTGGGGGCATTTTTTTTCTCTTGTTTTTTGTTTGTTTGTTTGTTTTGTTTTGTTTTTGTTTGTTTTGTTTTGTTTTTGTTTCTTTGTTTTGTTTTCTTCTCTCTCATTACCTTTTTGTCTTTCTTCATTTCCAGTTCCTCAATTTACTTATTTTTTCTTTTACCCTTTGTCTTTTTTTTTTCAATTTTGTTTTTCCCCATTTCTCAGTCTCTCATCTCTCCCCTCCAATAGCAAGCTCCCTGAGCACTCTTTTTTGTTTGTGTGTATGTTTTTGGCTCCTGTTCCTCTCTCCTCTAGCTCATCTTTCCATACCCATCTTAGCTCCACACATCACAATCTATCTCCTCCTTCCTGCCTACTTGCACTGTGTGCTGAACATCACACTCCCAAGCACCACAGGCACGGCCTACTGGAACCTGCCCTGCAATGATTCCCAGTGCACACTATCAGCCCTGTTATGTGCCACAAACAACCCATCCCAGCAACTCCCCTTCAGCTGGACCTGCCCTGCTGTACCATACCTGAGTTACTGACCCTGCCCACTGGAGAATGAGGTGAAAATTATCGTGTCCACAGATGAGCAAACAACAAAGAACACACAGCCCGCTTGCTCAGACATAAACAAAACGAAAAATCAGGATGAAACAAACAAATCTACAATCAATAAACAAGAAAAATAACCACTGAATGCCCTGAACACAGCAGACAATATCAAAACATTTATAAAAACAGCACAAGATGGTTCCAGTAGGTGTCCAAAATAAAACATCGGATGACCTTCCAGTAGAACAAAAGGCACTAGACCTAACTGATAGGGAATTCAAATCTCTAATATTCAGAATTATCCAAGAGTTGAATGAAAAAGCAGACAAAAATGAGGAAAAAATAGACAAATTCATGGAAAATACGGACAAAAAAATGGAAGAATTCAAGAAAATAATACAGGAACGAAATGCTAAAATAAATTCACAACTAGAAATCATACAAAAACAACAATTAGAAATCCAAAAGATAAACAACAAGATTTCAGAAATGAACAGTGTCATAGAAGAGCTGAGGAGCAGGTTTGAAACGATGGAACATAGGATCAGCGAAATTGAAGACAAACACTTGGATACAACTCTGAGGAAAAATCAGAAGAAAAAAGAATGAAGAAACCCTGAGAATTATGTGGGATACAATCAAAAGCAAAAGTCTGCGAGTGACCAGAGTTACAGAACAGGGGGAGAAAACAGAAAACAGAGAGGATCATTGAAGAACTGCTGACAGAAAACATCCCCAATATCATGAAAGATGAAAAGCTGACCATCCAAGAAGCTCAATGAAACCCGTATAGGATAGACCCCAAGAGAAAGTCACCAAGGCATATCATAATCATACTCACTAAAACCAAAGACAAACAAAGAATCCTGAGAGCAGCTCAAGAAAAACAAAAAGTCACATACAGGAGAGAAACAATAAGACTAAGCTCGGATTATTCAGCAGAAACACTTCAGACAAGAAGGCAATGGGATGACATATATAAAACCTTGAAAGAAAAAGATTGCCAGCCAAGAATAATATATCCTGCAAAACTCTTGTTCAAATATAATGGTGAAATTAGGTCATTTCCAGATAAATAGAAATTAAGGGACTATGTAAAAACCAAACCAAACTTAAAAGATTTATTAAAAAGAGTCTTTCAATCTAAGAACAAACAACATCAGACCACAGACTGAATATAAGACACAGGATTGTACTAGCCAGATACCAACCTATGAAATGAACTCTTAAGGACTATGCAAAACCAAAAGAAATTACAACAGGGAACCAGAGGGGTTAATCTGTAAATGACAACAGCATCAGAACAATAAAAGAGGGAATAAAAGTTGTAGGGATAGAACCTTCTAATGGAGAGGAAGGCAGGCAGTACTAAGTAATAATAGACTGGTTCAAATCTAGGAAGATAAGGGTAAATTTCAAGGTAACCACAAAGAAAGTTAACAAACCTACTCATCAAAATAAAGAAGAAAATCATAAAGTCTCAGTAAAAACAAAACCTACAAAAACAAAAGAAATGAAAAAAAATCCACAAACAAAAGAAACTCAGCACAGGAGAGTAAGAGGAACAAAGGAAACATCAGCAGCACAAAAAAAGGCACTACAAAATGCAATCCCACTCCTAGGAATATATCCTAGAGAAATAAGAGCCGTCACATGAATAAACATATGCACACGCATATTCATTGCAGCACTGCTCACAATAGCAAAAAGATGGAAATAACCTAGATGCCCATAACAGATGAATGAATAAACAAACTATGGTACATATACACAATGGAGTATTATGCAAAGCTAAACAACAATGATGAATCTGTGAAGCAGCTCATAATGTGGATCAAACTGGAGGATATTATGTTGAGTGAAATAAGTCAATCAAAAAAGGACAAATATTGTATGAGATCTCTACTGTAAAAACTCATGTAAAAGTTTACACACAAAAAGAAACAATCTTTGTTGGTTACGAGGGATGGGATGGGTGGGGTGGAACTAAATAGACAATAGATAAGTGGTAACTTTGGTGAAGGGTAAGACAGTACTCAATACTGGGGAAGCAAGCAGAGCTTGTACAAGAAAAGTTCATGGAAGCTCCATAGACACTTGCAAACTCCCTGAGTGACTGAATTGCTGGGCAGAGGGCTGTGGGGACCATTGTCTCAGGGAACATCTAACTCAATTGGCATAATTTAGTTTATAAAGACAATGTTCTACATTCTACCCTGGTGAGTAGCGTCTGGGGTCTTAAAAGCCTGTGAGCAGCTGTCTAAGATACTCTACTGGTCTCCCGGCTGCGGGAACAAGGAAGAATGAAGAAAACCAAAGACTTAAGGGAGCAATTAGTCCAAAGGACTAATGGACCACAACAACCATGGCCTCCACCAGACTGAGTCCAGTACAACTAGATGGTGCCCGGCTACCACTACTGACTGCTCTGACTGAGATCACAAGAGAGGGTCCCGGACAGAGCTGCAGAAAAATGTCGAACAAAATTCTAACTCACAAAAAAAAGACCAGATTTACTGGCCTAAAGGAGACTGGAGAAACCCCAAGTGTATGGCCCCCGGACACCCTTTTAGCTCAGTAGTGAAGTCATTCCTGAAGTTCACCATTCAGCCAGAGAGGATTGGACAGCCTCATAAAACAAAACGGGACTAATGAGGCACAGTAGTCCAGGGACAAGGACTAGTAGGCAGGAGGGGACAAGAAAGCTGGTGATAGGGAACCCAAGATTCAGAAGGGCAGTGTTGACATGTTGTGGGGTTGTTAACCATTGTCATAGGGCAATATGTGTACTAACTGTTTAATGAGAAACTATTCTGCAAACCTTCATCTAAGGTATAAAAAAAAAAAAAAGTATTATCTATGTGAGATCAAATTCACAACAGCAACTCAAAAGTTTTGATGGGAAACTGAGGGCAGTGCGTTGAAGGTAATGGTGATGGAATAATTTGGGAAAGGATAGTCAGAATACCAGCACAACTGGAAGAATGTAATCGATGTCACTGAATTGTACTTGTAGAAACTTTCAAAATGGTGTAACTTTGGCTATGTATATTTTCATCAAAAAAAAGTGTCCTCCAAGGTCGAGAAGGAAGAGTGTTGACTTGTTGTGGGGTTGTTAAGCAATGTCATAAAACAATATGTGTACTGACTGTTTAATGAGAAATTGTTTGTTCTGTAAACCTTCATCTAAAGTACAATAAAAAATTTTTAAATAAAAAAAGACTCATAAAAAAATTAGATGAGTCCTTTCAAAGGTGTTAGTTGCTGAGGTAGCTGAGACCCCTTATCTTAAGAGTTTCTCATATAGAAAGAGCATTTCATTATGGATTTCAAAGGTTCATGAAAGATTAATAGTAAACATGATCTACTAAAATTACTTACCTTAAATAAATCTCTAGAGTCTTCTTGATCATTTCTAACCTGTACATGTCACTAACCAAGACTAACAAAGACCATTCACAAAGAGAGTTAAAAATTTTATTGGCTCCAACTTAGTCATGTGGATAGCATCCAAAGATTTCAAGCCCCCAAGATTTCACAGGATTGTGAATTTATGTAAACCACCAATATTCTGAGGTTAGTGATGCAAGGAATAAACAGAGAAAGCGGAACAGATAATTCAAGCTGTGTAGCAATTGGGAAAAAGTAGCTCTATCTCAGATTAATAAAATGTAAATTGTGCTTCTAGAACTATGTTACTTCCTGTTACTGCCAAATCTCTTTTGCATTTGTATGATCAAAAACTCATAATCCTATTGAATGCACACAAAATTGGATAATAAAAGTTCTCCAAGTGTTATTGTTAGTATCTGCTCACCAATACCAACACAGAGAGAAAGCTGCATGCATATAAGATGCTTCAATACTATAAACTTCCCAACCTTTTTAATATTTTCTTTTCAGTATTCAAAATATATATTCCAATTAAGAATTGAAGTAATTTCAGTCAGATAAAACAGTAATGTAATTAGGTATTGGATATATGAAAATATGGGAAAAGTAGAATGTTACAATTTTTATTTTTATACTTCAAGGGCTGAAGAAAGGTTTCACTACTAAACCAACAATTGTTCTGAAATAGTATTTTATTTTCTTTCTTTCCCTCCACAATATTATATTTGGGCTGTGAAGTAAAGAGTTATCATATAGTAATGCCATAAAAGGAAACAATTATGCAGATGAGAACATGTTAGAGGGAGGGACAAAATACTGATGGAGATTAACAGAAATTGATAATACATACTTCCGGGCAGCATGGTGCTATAGACTGAAGCACCACGTCATCCCTCCACTGCAAAGATCCAAAAAACTAAGTCAAACAGAGACACATGTCAATCCTGAAACACTAAGCATCAAATGAAGAGATAAAGAACTCAGCCAAGCAACAAATGGAATAAGAAACTGACACAGAAGAGAGTGGGGAGAGATATATGCAGGGGTCCCCTATCAGCTAAAAAAGCAGCATGGATCCACCATCTTGGACCCTTATTGGAGATTGGCAAACGGGGGGTACCAGACAGCAGTGTCACAGAGCTTCCAGCAGGAGTCAGAACAATCATTAATCAGTGATATATGCTTTCCCACCTCCCACCCTTCTTCACCCCCACTCAGCCTCCCCTGCTTCCTGCTGCCACAGTCTCTTGGCCAGGAAGCACCAATTTCACCCCGGAGCCACTTGGATTCCACCCACCCACACTGGCCGGCTCCCTGCGTGCCATTTGTTGGCCGCTGTGTTTATTTTTCCGCTTCTTTCAATTTCTTTCTTACCTCTCACCACCTCCCCCTCCTTTCTCTCTAACACCTGGCTCTGTGTGCCATCTTTGCTTCTTCCTGAAAGGCTGTGAAACAAAGCTCAACTGTGAAACTGCTTCCCGGCCTGTGCCACCAAGCTGGTGGGACCCCTGGGGCTTTTTTTTGTTTGTTTCTTTGTCTGTTCTGATTTGTTCTGTTTTGACTTGTTTGTTTGTCTGTTTTCTTTTTCTTTTCTTGGCTTGGGAGCCCCTTCTACCTGGGCAGTACTGTGTGCTTGGGAGCTACTCCCTTACTCTGTGCACATGAACAGTGCCATCCCTGAGGGCATTTCTTTTTTCTTGTTTTTTTTTTTTCTTTTGTTTTTTCAGAGGGTTTTTTTTGTTTGTTTCTTTGTTGTGTTTTCTTCTCTCTTTTTTTCCCTTTTTGTGTTTTTTCATTTCTCAGTTTCACATCTCTCTATACTTTCCTTCTTTTCCTGTCTCCTGAATACCTGGAGCTGTGTGACACCTCTATTCCTTCTAGCCAGAGTGTACTTCACACCCTGGGAGCAACTTCCCCAGTCCTCGTAGCTGCACCGGTGGGATACCTCAGGGCTCTTTTTTTTTTTCTTTTCTAATTTTCATTTATTCAGTTTTTTCTTTTACCCTTTTTCTTCTTTTTTATTTCTTTTTGTTTTTCTCCATTTTGCAGTCTCTCATCTCTCCATTCCAATGGCAAGCTCCTTTAGCACTCTTTTTTGTTTGTTTGTGTGTATGTTTTTGGCTCCTGTTCCTCTTTCCCATAACCACCTTAGCTCCACAAATCAAAATATCCTCCCTCCTTTCTGCTTACTGTGCACTGAACATGACACTCCCAAGCAGCACAGGCACAGCCTATGGTAACCTGCCCTGCACTGATTCCTGGTCTACCCTGTCAGACTTAGTATGTGCCACAAACAACACATCCCAGCAACTCCCCTTCAGCTGGACCTGCCCTACTGTACTATACATGAGCAAAAGACCTAGCCCACTGGAGAAGGAGGTGAAAAGTATTGTGCCCACAGACGAGCAAACAACAAAGAATGCACAGCCCACCTGCTCAGACATAACCAAATAAAACAAAAAAGCAGACAAAACAAACAAATCTACAATCAATAAAAGAGGAAAATAACTACTGAATGCCCTGAAGACAGCAGACAATATCAAAACATTTACAAAAACAGGACAGGATGGTTCCAGTAGGCTTCCAAAATAAAACACCAGATGACTTTCCAGTAGAAGAAAAGGCACTAGAACTACCTGAAGGGAAATTCAAATCTCCAATATTCAGATCTATGCAAGAATTGCAGCAAAAAGCAGAAAAAAATGAGGAAAAAATGGACAAATTCATGGAAAAGACAGACAAAAAATGGAAGAATTCAGGAAAATAATACAGGAACAAAAGGTTAAAATAAATTCAGAACTAGAAATCATACAAAAACAACAATTAGAAATCCAAAAGATAAACAACAATACCTCAGAAATGGGCAGTATCATAGAAGGGCTGAGGAGCAGGTTTGAAACGATGGAAGACAGAATCAGTGAAATTGAAGAAAAACACTTGGATACAACTCTGAGGAAACATCAGAAAAAAGAATGAAGGAAAATAAAGAAACCCTGAGAATTATGTGGGATATAATCAAAGGCAAAAATCTGCTAGTAATCAGAGTTCCAGAACAGGGGGAGAAAACAGAAAACACAGAGAGGATCACTGAAGAACTGCTGACAGAAAACTTCCCCAATATCATGAAAGATGAAAAGCTGACCATCCAAGAAGCTCAACAAAACCCATATATGGTAGACCCTAAACCCCAAAAGAAAATCACCAAGACATATCATAATCACACTCACTAAAACCAAAGACAAAGAATCCTGAAAGCAGCTCGAGAAAAACAAAAAGTCACATACAGAGGAGAAACAATAAGACTAAACTTGTATTATTTGGCAGAAACCATGCAGGCAAGAAGGCAATGGGATTACACATATAAAACCTTGAAAGAAAAAATATTGCCAGACAAGGATAATATATCCTGCAAAACTGTGATTCAAATATGATGGTGAAATTAGAGCATTTCCAGATAAAGAGAAATTAAGGGACTATGTAAAAACCAAACCAAACTTACAAGATTTATTAAAGGGAATCCTTTGATCTGAGAACAACATCAGCTCACAGGCTGAATTTAGGCTGCAGGATCATACCAGCCAGATACCAACCCAGAAAATGAACTCTCAAGGACTCTCCAAAACCAAAAGAATTACAAGAGGGAACCAGAGAGGTTAATCTGTAAATGACAACAGCATCAGAAAAATAAAAGTGGGAATAAATGGTGTAGGTATAGAATCTTCTAATGGAGAGGAAGGCAAAGTGATACCAAGCAATAATAGACTGGTTCAAACCTAGGAAGATTAGCATAAATTTCAAAGTAACCACAAAGAATGTTAACAAATTTACTGATCAAAATAAAGAAGAAAAACATAAAGGCTCAGTAAAAACAAAACCTACAAAAACAAAAAAAAGAAAAAAATATCCGCAAACAAAAGGAATTCAGCACATAAGAGTAAGAGGAACAAAGGAAACTTCGGCACCACAAAAAAAAAAGCACTACAAAATGACAGCAATAAACTCACACCTATCAATAATTACACTGAATGTAAATGGCCTAAATGGACCCATAAAGAGACAGAGAGTGACAGAATGGATACAAAAACAGGATCCATCAATATGCTGTCTATAAGAGACACACCTTAGAAATAAAGATGTAAATTTATTAAAACTCAAAGGATGGAAAAAATATATCAAGCAAACAGCAACCAAGAAAGAGCAGGAGTGGCAATACTAATAAAATAGACTTTAAAACAAAATCCACCATAAAAGACAAAGAAGGACACTATATATTGATTAATGGGGACAATCCATCATGAAGACATAACCATAACAAACATCTATGCACCCAATGACTGCGCTCCAAAGTACACAAAACAAACTAACAGCACTGAAAAGAGAAATTGACAGTTCCACAATAATATTAGGAGACTTAATCACACCACTCTTGGTAAGGACAGAACATCTAGAAAGAAACTCAACAAAGATAAAGAAGACCTAAAGGGCACAGTCAGCCAACTTGACCTCATAGGCATATATAGAACACTGCACCCAACAGCTGTAAAGTACACATTCTTTTCCAATGAACATGGAACACTCTCCATAATAGACCACATCTTAGGCCACAGAGCAATCCTCAACAAGATCCAAAACACTGAGATAATACAAAGTATCTTCTTTGACCACAACACTATCAAGGTAGAAACTAACAACAGGAAGAGCAAGGAAAAAAATCATTCACGTGGAAACTGAATAACACCCTGCTTACAAACCACTGGGTAATAGAAAAATCAGAGATGGAATAAAAAAATTCCTAGAATCAAATGAGAATGAGAACATATCATGCCAAAACCTTTGGGACACAGCAAAGACAGTCCTCAGAAGACAATTTATAGCAATAGATGCACACATCAAAAAAGAAGAAAGGGACAAAATCAAAACATTAGCTACAGAACTTGAACAAATAGAAAGAGAACAG